>NC_073744.1:53648988-53861488 GCF_029784135.1 Toxorhynchites rutilus septentrionalis
ATTGGTTTGGAATCATTATCGGCCAGACGTCTTAAGCTGCAGCGAGTGTTCATTTTTGACGTTCTCACAAATCGTTTGGATTGTTCGGCATTACTTCAGAGTATCAACATAAACGTCCCCTCTCGTGCTCTTCGTCACCATAATGCTCTTCGGCTGCCAGCTAACAGGACAAACTATGGATACAACAATCCTTTTAGTGCATGTATCCGTGCTTTTAACGCTGTTTATGAGAATTTTGATTTCTGTATCAGCAAGGACGTCTTTGTTAATAGAATTAAGCATTTAGATTAGTTTTAGTTACAGTCTGTACGTTATAGTTTCGAAAACGAAGAATAAATAAAATAAAAAATTATACCACTCCATTCAGCCGTTAAAGAGGTATTAACGTTCAAAACCTTGCAGTCCAGTGTCACTCTCTCGTTTTCGAAACTTTGAACTTACACCCCGGTACAGAAATGAAAGACGTAGTCCTACGTCAAAATCCTCACAATCCGCAGTTTCAAAAACAAAAATCTACCGATTTACACTAAAACAACAGATCTGGCAGCTCTGCTCACAGTATCATGTTTCGTTCTGTTTGACCGTGTCCCTCTGATGTTCGGTAATCCAATTGTCTATATGAGCCGTGCGTTCCATTGGACCTCCGCATTCACTGGAGACGCATGGCAATTTGAAGAAAAAACCCTCTATCATCGACCACTCTCGTCTGCGTGCCTTTCGAGCTTGTTATTTCCAGATGTCAATTCCGGTGATATAAATGGCAATTCATTACCAACGAAAATAGATACACGACACAAAGACAACGCAAAAAAAAATCTTCTTAATCCCAACCTGCAACCGATTCGACAGCTATTTATTCTTTGCTTGATTAATCTTCTGAACTGATCTCGAATCGAATCATCTATTTCCATCGGGAAGACGCCTCGGCGTGGAGGCTGAGAAGATGAAACAATACACACCCACCCCGGTACGGTTGCTATTTTTGTCGTCTAGCTGGAAAAGTCACCCTCCTCACAAATTCCCAGAATTCTGCTAAGCATCTTGTTGCTTTTTTCTTGCTGTTCTTGTCGCCAGAGATTCGATAACAAGGGGGCGGAGGCGCGCGGAGTGCAGAGAGCTTTGGGATTTGGCCGCGTTTGTTTACAGAAATCCTTCCCACCGATTTCTAGATTGTCCTTGTTTTCTGAGCTAAGTTGCTGTTTCTTTCCCCTCCCTCGCCGCTGCCGCCACCGCCGGCGGCAAAGCTGGAACCGAGTACGAATGTTGAACCAAGGACTGATGTAATGATTTCTTGGAGCAGCAGAAAATAAATTGGTTGTCTATGGGAACCGCCCGATGTTGCTGCTGTTGCAAAACACAGAAACACAAATGCGCACACATATCAACAGAAGGCAAACGACTAGAAATAACACGGATTCGAAACCAGCAATCCCTTTAATGAATATTGATGAGGATGAAGATGAAGATTTCGCAGGTTTTTCCTCGCCCCATCCCTTTTGCGACACTGCCGGGCTGTCGTTGCGGTGTGAGCAGCAGGATAAATTGAAAGAAAAAAAACCCAGGACATGTTTGTCATACGGGACACGTGATTGAGAGGCCTGGGAAGGAATAAAATTGAGCGCGAGTCAGCATATTCAATGCTGCAGCGAAGGCCTACTGGACTCTGGATGTTTTACACCGCGAAAATAGTCTCTGAAAATTGCAGTCGCGGAAACGTTCTCACAAACAGGAAAAAAATATCGTCCTGTCTGCAAAGGAAGTGCAGGAAATTAGAATATGCATTTTGTATACGTCCTGCATGTGTGTGGTTGTTTCCTTTTACCCTTCCAGGCTAAAAGTTGTGTCTTAGGGGAAAACTGCGAACGGAAGGTTAAGTTGAAAAGTTTTCAGTTTTATTGCGCTGCACCAACGATGAAATCGTTTGACACTCCATTTAATCCCCAGCAAAAGCGGCCAATGGCTGACAGCCGACATACGAAAGTGCCTGGACGGAGCGTTCCAATGTACCTTCCCGGATTTCCTTCGCTTCCGTTCGCAATGGCTTCATAATGTGGAATTTGTAACGACTCATATTTATAATTATGTTAGAAATTCCGAACGGGATTCCGAGGAACGGAATTGAAGTTGAACTGCAGAGCTTGGAAATATTGAGCTTGTTAAGCAACATTGAAAATATATTTTTATCAGTGTAACGCGTTTATTTTGCTTGTCGATGCTACTGTCATTCATTCGACGGCAAACAAATTTACAACTGTGTTCATTCATATTCATTCTGTGCTCTCTGAGCTTTCCTTAAAGCTCGAGTCATGAGAATTCATTCACATTCATTCATTGCCATTGAATTGTCAGGAATGTTCTGACTGTTCATTTTCAATATCCCGATATGTGTGTGATTTTCTCATTAAGTTATTCAGTTGTTTTTGAAGTTACTCCGAGAGGGCAACGCAAATCGGTGGCGCAAGCGGAAATGCCAACAAAAGAGCAAGATCTGCATGCACACTCACAGCTAAGGATTGCTTAGGCTTGGACGGCGAGGGGGCATTCTGCAGAATCGATCCAAGCAGCGAATGCAAACTATGTCAGCCAAAGCTGGATGTTGGCAATTTCATCCGCTAATCCTATAGCATAGTTTGATCCGTTTGCAAAAGGAAGCTCGAAATATCCCCATTGCGGTCGTGTCTTGGACACCACCATTTTATGTTCGTGTGTTCAGAATTTAAAAAAATTAAATGTTTGAAATTTGAGTCAAGACGGTATTTTTTACATCGGAATTCTTCTTTTGAAGCATTTCTGACAAGTGGATTTGGAACTGCATATTCACTATGTAAAATGAAAGCAATTTAAGTGAGACGGAAACCTTGCATGCTTGAACAATTTAATTTATTGTCACTATTATGAGCATTCTGTACTTTCTTATCTTCCTCAACGAATTTCTCCGTTTCACCAGTGTCCGAGAACGATGCTGATAGTGAATGAACTAGTATGTCAATGTCAATGAATGACAAAACTAGGGATATTTTGTTTTGCTCGCATTCCGTGAACGCAGAACGGAACGAAAAACAGAATGAAAAAAAAAATGGATGAATCAACTGTGAGTGGCTTGCTGTGATCGTGAGGTTTGGCGTTGTTTCATTTTCGGTATCCCGAATGCAATGGTATAATGATCGAATGTGGCCGGAAATTCAGCTGAAAAGATTGATGTGATACAGATATTTCCAAGCACTGTTGAACTGTCTCACAGTAGTCATTTCTAATAAGAATTGATTAAAGTAATTTAGTAAAATATCAAGTCTAGGAATGCTTAGGTTTGAAAATTAATTTTAATTAATACATGATTATCTACAGGTAAAAAAATAAAAAAAAAATGAAAGAACAAGATGAAACACAATGAATTTTCGACTTTTTGCGGGTCTTGCCGAATATATTCATTTTGAAAATTTTCACTTTCTAAATTTTGAATCGGGACGGAGGCGATGAAGAAAACTTTCAGAACAGTAAGAAGTTGAATCTGATGAATAATGGGTTACAGCTCTGCGACTCGCGTAAACCGATCTTCGTCACCGCAGATGCAGGCCCGTACAGTGTAGGCGCAATGCTTTCTCATGTCGTTGACAGTGGAAAAGCCCGTATTATTCGCGTCCTATGGTCTGTCACCAACAGTGTTTGGATTTCGATCAAAATCAAATGATACACAATGTGTCATGCAAGTAAACTCTCATGAACATATAACCAAATATGAGAGGATCATTCAGATACTTGTATGAATGTCAGCAATCACTTTTGTAACATTTAGTGATTAAACTAAGAGAGGAACGAAGACTGTTGTTTGCATATTCGAGTTGTATCAAACATGGCACACTATTTTCGAAGCCTGCATACAAGTTTGAACCGCATATATCGTCTCATTTTACTATAGCGAAACTCACTGCACAGACAAGTGTAAAGCAATAAATGATACAAGAAAAATTACGTCATCATTACGCCACCATTTGCGGAGAGCAGCGAATGGGAAAAGAGATAAAACGCGAGAGTTTTTGCTTCTCACTGGAGCGGTGTTGCTAGTAAAACTATGCGGTCTATATGAATATACACATTTCAAGGGATAGCGGCGTTAAAAATGGAAAATATAATCTGACTACCCTCCCCTTAGCCTCTATCGAGCTAAATAATCATATAGTTTGCACTCTCTGAGACTTAAAAATCAGGATCTGCTACATTAGCTGAATATGAATCTTTCGCTTTGCGTTGTCCGTATGATCCTGCTGTTTCATGATGCATGGAGAGGTCGGTATGCATATGTTAGAGGCAAACAAGAAAATAAGCTTTCTGCACTGAAAGCGTATATGATAGCTTTGCTTGCATGCTGGTGTGCAAGGAAGTGCGAGCCGATGCAGAGTTGTCTCGTTCTCTTTTGTGTCGTGATTTGCAGCACATAACAATAATAGAATACCGCTGGGGGAAATGTTTCCTGAAAGATCATATTTGAACGAACGAAAGCGATTTTTTCAATGAGTGGATCATTTGGCAAACACTGGTCACCAACAAAAAAAAAATACTCGCGGCTTCGCTGGGAAGCTATAGCGAATGACAATTTTCGCAGTCAAGATATTCCGTAGATACATTTATGGACATAAGTTGTAGCTGGTACCGCAAAAAATTGTACCCAGCCATGGCGAAAGAATACAAACCCTGCAGATTAAAGTTGGAGTGCCCATTTTTAATTTACGGTGGTCCGAAAAATCATTTTTTCTATTTTTCCCAAAAATGACATTTTTTTTTTAAATGAACCAATTTAGATCATCGATATATAACATTGAAGCCAATAAGCTAGTTTTTTTATTTAAAAATATTGAACTCGCAAAAAAAAGGATTTTATTTTCATAATTATTGAATGTAGTCGTTTTTTTATTGTTTTCATAGCTTTGGACTAGAGGGCGCTATATTTTTTCTATATATTTCTTGAAAACTGAGGATTTTTCACATAACATAGCTTTCTTTTTGTTTTTGAGATATGATTTTTTAAAAATAACCGATGGTTGGAAAAAAACAATTTTCTTCTTTTTTTCCACTACAAACATTCATAACTTTTGAACAACTAGACAGATTCAGAAGATCGACATATCAAATTGAAGCTTATGAGTTAGTTTGATTCATATAACTAATTATATTACGTCTGTGAAACATTTGGATTTTTGTTTTTTGTCATCATTGATAGAGTTAGTTTTTCATAATTTTGACGTTGGACTACGTCTTTCATTTCTATACCGGGGTGTAAAATCAAAGTTTCGAAAACGAAAGCGTTACGCCGGAGACCGAGATTTTGAGCGTTAATAGCTCCTAAACAACCAAACGAAATGGTATGATAAACACTTCATTCGAAAGATAAAATGTCTACGCGTTCTATACTTGTTACTTTTTGATCCAAAAACTTATTTCAATAGTCTTAAAATTGCTTTCAAAACAGGCTATTGAAATCACCAATCGGTATATAAGCGAGCGCCGCTCGGAAATCCACTCAGTTCTAATTGAACAGCGATTGGAGCATGTTGTCGCTGTTGTGGTGAAGTTCTTCGTTTATCATGAAAGCGCGGATGAACGGTGCCACCAAGAGCCTGTTTGTGCACCTTAGGCCAGAAGAGAATCCATCAGGAGGAGAGTGATGCCACAAACGGTTCCCCGGGAAGAGTTCGGAGCAGCCGCCACACACACACATACACGCGCGGAATTCTTCGTTTGGATGCCATTCAGCATCGAGAAAATTCCGGAAAGATCTAATCATTTCTGGAAAATAAACTGCCAGTTCCTCTGGGAATTTAAAAATACATTCATGTGAAAGAGTTTATTTGAATGTTTTCTATCCATGTAACACTGTGACCAAATATGTTTCAATCAAGTGCTATTAACAGATGGTTATCGAATTAGCATTAACCACTGGTGGGCTTTCAGTATCGAGGAAAATGTGGAAATAACAATCGTTACTGAAAATAATCTGCCAGTTCCTCTGGGAATTTAAAAATACATTCATGTGAAAGAGTTTATTCGAATGTTTTCTATCCATGTAACACTGTGACCAAATACATTTGGTTTTGTGATTTTTCAATCAATCGCAATAAACAGGATAGCTTCTGAAGATTATTCTTCCCCATCAGTAGGATATTTCCGTATCCAATATTGTATGCACCCGCAATCGATTATTGCTCAGTCGCCGAAAGTTCCGAGCTCAGAGAGTTCATTTCCCTCTAGTTTGCCTTCCAAATTGCCATCGTAAACCACACCTTCTCTCGATTCAATCACACACAAAAAGCATACTTAAGCGATATTCTGGTGGTGAGACACATTCATTTTTCGTGAGGACATCGACAAGACAACATCGTTGCCTAACGTGCTGGAGGAGGTGGACGGCGAAGGATCGACACATACACGCGCAGAATTATTTCCGTTTGGATGCCATTCAGCATCGAGAAAGTTCCGGAAAGATCTAATCATTTCTGGAAAATAATCTGCCTCTGGGAATTTAAAAATACATTAATGTGAAAGAGTTTATTTGAATGTTTTCTATCCATGTAACACTGTGACCAAATATGTTTCCATCAAGTGCTATTAACAGGTGGTTATCGAATTAGTATTAACCACTGGTGTGCTTCCAGTATCGAGGAAAATGTGGAAATATCTAATGGTTGCTGGAAAATAATCTGCCAGTTCCCCTTGGAATCGAAAATTACATTCAAGCGAAAGAGTTTATTTTAATGTTTTCTATCCATAAAATATCCATATAATACATTTGGGTTTGTGATTTGTCAATCAAGTACAGTTAGCAGGTTAGCTTCTGAAGATTATTCTTCAGAACAAGGTTTTCCGTATCCTATATTGGATGCATAAAACCTTGTGCCTCCAACGTAACGCTCTCGTTTTCGAAGTCCCCCAAATATTCATTTATTCATTCATTCAGAATGAATTGAGATTCAACTTCAAACAAATGATCTCTAAATCAACGATAGTCCTACGTCACCCTTGCGGTTATACCATAGATATAACCCACTTCCTGTTTTTTCGGTTAAAGATAGATGGCGCTATATTTTTTCATATTTTTTTTCTGGAGAGCTGAGGTTTTTTACATAACATATCCGAAAATCAGAGAGGTGTCATTTTTCGTTTTTGAGTTATTATTTTGAAAATTTAACATGTTTCATGTCTTCGTTCAATATTCCTATGTGACAAGACTAGACCTATGCGACGAGAATTCAATCCTCCCGCAAGAGTGATATTTGGTCAAAAAAGCTTATTGGCTTCAATTTAATATGTCGATCATCTAAATCGGTTTAGTAGTTCAAAAGTTATGAATTTAAAAAGTTACAGAAGGGTTGTGTCCGAGACACGACCGCATAGTTGACGTAGGATTCCGTTAGACTATCGGTTGCGTACTGATTTTGTTTTGATGTTTGAAGAATTACACTTCCCTTGGGTGATATTTGCTAGAATTAATTGTATCACTAACCTTACTCGCAATATAAAAATGCCCCCGACTTGCTCATATTTGCAAAACCGATTTCTCCCAGGCAGCTTGTTTTTGATGTCTCTGTTGGGGAGCACATTTCGGTGGGAACAAAAGTTGCTTGTACTTTGATGTATTTAAAATGCCGATTTCTCCGTATCTTCAATTTCGACCAATCAGAACGAGGTATTTCCGTTTGAAGTTTTTTCGCTTATTTCATAGTTAATTTCATATAATATATTATTATATTCATTGTGATAATTTCTTATGGAATGCTCAGATCGATCGATGCAAATACCTTGTAAATCCATCAGGAAATAACTGAGCAATAAGCGTTTGAAATTGGACCATTTTTACGACGTGTTCGATTTTTAATTTGTACCCCAAAAGGTTCCCGAATTACGCAATCATGTGTCAAAAAAAGTCATTTTTGGGAAAAAGTGAAAAAAAATAGTGTTTACTCTAACGTGCCACCTATTTATACATAAAAATAACTTTTAGGTCCATGTAATTTTTGGAATTATTTTATTATTTCTGTTGGTTCCCTTTATTAGTCGCAAAATCGTACAGAATTTTAAAAAAATAACGCCTAGTACTCAAGTGGATTTTTCAATTATTTCTATTATTATAATGATTATGATTTTTATTGGGTCATTTTTTATTATGATTATAGTTATGATTATTTCATTCATTATAATGGTTATAATTATTACCATTAGAGATGGAACGGATATCCGGTAACTTTCCGGTATCCGGCCTATCCGGCCAATATTTGCTATCCGGCCGGATACTGGGTATTAGAAAAAATATAGCTGACCCGACGAACTTCGTCCCGCCCAAAATAGATTTTCTTATTTGAATACTTTCAAACATCCTCGTTTTCTTACTAAGTGAACGTTAGTGAGTCCAATCACTGAACTCTTCATTGATTGATTACCCTTCGACCCTTTACAATTTCCTTTTACTATAAATTGGTTAGCACTTCTACAAAAATTCGTCCTTATAATATAACATTATTTTCAGACACAATTCTCGTTCAAGATTCTTCAAGATGCACTAACAACGCTTAGCTAATTGTAGAACATATGAATTCCCATTTTCCGAATTTTCCGATTTTTCTCTGCGCTATATTGATCTACGGGAAGAGACGAATACAACGAAATATAGATGACTCAAATTGAACCATTCCTTCCTCGGGTTTTGTGCTTACCAACACATTTGGCCTTCCATTTTTATTTATAGAATATAAGATACGGAAATGCGTTATTTCGCCTGAAAATCCATTTCCACTTACGACCAAAGATCAATTTCGATAGCGCAAACATCGAATGGACTAACAACGCTTATTAAGATATAATTTTCGAACATGTGGGGAGTCAATGTTCCGAATTTTCCGACCTTCCTTCAGAGTTTTCAGGATTTTTTTCGGTTTTTCTCTCCACTATATTGATCTACGGGAAAAGACGAATACATTAAAATAAAGAAGGGTATGAAACGCCCTTATTTAATTTATAAGTTTCGCTTATGTCGAACTGGCCCCACTTTAGTTTTTTTTTATTCGCCAAATTTCCGGGGGGCAAGTTCAACAAAGCGGATTGATTATAAAACAGGGTTTCGCGCAGAGTCAGCACCACGGAAACGCGTGCGTACGATTCTAGCGCGACCCAAAATTCAGTTAGTAAATAAGAAATTGTAATTGTAAACATAAGATGAAATAAAAAGTATTGAGCCAGTCGGGCCAGGGGACAGTATGCTTAGTATGCTGGATAAAATAATACCGCCTTGTTTTTTTTACTGACTGATGGCAAAACCAGCGCAGCTAAAATCGGACCATCCCTTCTTCGGGTTTTCCGCTTCCCCAACAGATTTTGTCTTACATTTTTAATTATATAGATATAAGATATAGAAATGCGTTATTTCGCCTGAAAATCCATTTCCACCTACGAACAAAGATCAATTTCGATAGCGCAAACATCGAATGGACTAACAACGCTTATTATGATGTAAATTTCGAACATGTGGGAATTCAATTTTTCGAACTTTCCGACCTTCCTTCAGAGTTTTCCGAAAATTTTCCGGTTTTTCTCTCCACTATATTGATCTACGGGAAGAGACCGTATGATGAAGTAGGCTAAAATCGGACCATCCCTTCTTCGGGTTTTCCGCATACCAACAGATTTTGCCTTATATTTTTATTTATTTGGATTAACTGAGGATAAATCATAACACAATATGCATATAAACATCATTCACACGTAATTAAGGTGTGATTACTCAGAAACGTTATTATGTTTTTAAGTGTTAAACACTGGATTCATTTTTTACGCAAATTTGTTCCGGGATTTTATTTTACGCGATTCTCTTGAAATTAGGCGATTTTTTTTTAGACTTTTTTTGAAACTACGTGATTTGGCACTGCCTTCCGTCGCTTCGTTGGGAAGAGAAAGAGAAAAAAAGCAATTCTGCGAGAGCGTGTGCGAGTGTGGTTGTAACGAGGTGCTGGGGCAATATTTTTTACGCGATTCCTTCGAAATTGTACGATTTTTGTTACACGATTTGCTCAAAATTACGAGTTTTTTACGCGATTTTTTTTGCGCGCACGCATCGGCCGCGTGAAAAAAGAAATCAGTGTAATTTTATTATATAATGAATATTAATTATTATCAGCTCATAACAGTATTAACTTTAAAACAGTACTCAAAATTAACCAGTGGTAAATTATGATGAATGAATAACGAATTTTCAACAGAACACCGCAGTGAGATCGGTGTTATTTGTGCGGTCTCGTCTTTGTCTAGCGACTTTTTGATTTGCTTCACGTAGGGGAGCCGCGGGTAAGACGGACAGTGGAGGTATGATGCACAGGTGGTTGATTTGTGTAGTTGCATAATGAATTTCAAATTTCTGTTGATGGGAACCCCTTCTACATGTTATTCTAAAATATTTAAACCATCCTATGACAATGAATACTGATCAAAAGTGAAATAGGGGAACAAAAACCGAAAATTAAACATGATTCCGCGTGTGGATGTATTTACAGCGTGTGGATGATTTACAGGTAAACCTTTTTTTGTGCGGGGGATAGGGACCACATAAAAAAATCGCATAAAAATATCGTGCAAAACTTCACCAATAGCTTCAAAAAATAGTGTTCGGTACACATTTTGAAAAAAACTTTTTTTTGTGCGATACATAGGGACCGCATAAAAAAAGTTTCCTCAAAAAAAATAACTCAAATCCACGCCGTTCACCGTTCAATTTTCTTTTGTTTCCCTGCTTTGCGACGGGACAGTTTGTGTTTTCAGTTGCACGTCGAAACGTGTTGCTGTTAGAAATCATGTCATGCATACACCTAGAAAAACTTAGAGCATTTGATGGGAGGAAGGGGATGATTTCAGAAGTGGATGATTTCAGAAGTTGCACAAAATTGCACCAAAAAAAATTCGCACAAAAACAGGTTTTACTGTAATTGCAAAATTGAATTCGCTGATGATTATATTTCGGTTTGTGAGTTGACAGGGAAGCAATATTAAGTATGTACGGAAAAGTAAATTCTTTAGTAAGTGGTAAATTTAAATAAATGAAATAATTGCACTGGTGGGGTTGAGATGGACAGTCACATCCATAATCACATCCAATGCATGATGGAAAGTGAAGGGAATAATATTGAACTCTTTTTATATTGCTTTCTCTTTTTGTTCTATTTCAGTTACTGGACACACAAACACTGAGAGAGAGCGAAATTATTCCTGTCGCGTGCGATAAACTTCTACGCCTCGTATATAATTGACCTGTCCATATTCCCCCCACTACATGTCCATTATACCCGCCCCGATAAAAATGTTCTACTTTTCGGCTTGTTTCATTTACAGTAAAAAACATGGAGAAACAAATTTTTATAAAACATTTGGTCAATTATTTCGAAAACCAGTAAACTAAACTGTAAGAAACTGCTTTTAAGTTTTGGAAAACATGAGTTTCCAAAAACACAATTGAAGTTTTCCTTAACATGTCCGTCTTACCCCCATCTCCCCTACGCCTGCCGTTTCCTTCAATTTTGTATTAGCTTATAACGAGCCGAATATCCGGCCACCGAATCCGGTATCCGGCCAAACCACTGTTTAGGGAAATATATTGCGGTATGCACAAAGACATGCGAGTATAAAAGTAACGCTTGACATTTTAGAGTTATTCAATTGTTTATCTCATGGAAAATTACATTTTATTAATTGTGGTAGACGCGTAGGAATATTTCCTATCAATTGATCTTTCCGATCTATTAAGAAATGTTCGAATTATAAGCATTCGAAATCTTTCATTTTTCCTGCATGTTCTGCGTTTAGGTTTACATTTCACCCCCGGTTTCATATACTCCGGTTAGACGTAGTCCAACGTCAAAAATCACACAAGAAAAAGCGCACACAAACAGTAGTTAACAACGTTGACTTTTTGTTTCGTAAAAACGTGACGTTTTCTGACTTGAATTATTTCTAAGAGACGAAGTCCTATGTTAAAAAAATACTTCCAGTGTAAGTGTTCTGCTAGGGAAATAAAATACAAAATCGTAGCAGAAAAAAATCAATCCAAATGTCCCATAAAACTATTTTTCACAAAAAAGCGTCACACTAGCTGATCCGGCAAACTTCGTCCCGCCCAAAATTTGTTTTTTGTTATCATTACCTTCAAACATTCACATACTATGGGCAAGTTCATGGGTCCAATCGCAGAGCTGTTCATTGATTGATCTTCTAATCCACCCTTTAAAATTACCTTCTACTATTAAATTCCTAGTACTTCTACCAAAACTCGACATTATAATATCAGATTATTTTCAGACATAATTCTCGTTCAAGATTTTTCCACCACTTGCAAATAACATGTTTCTCCGTTACATGGAATAAATGTTTTATACAGAGAATATGATAGAATACAGACAGAGTTCTTCCTCGAGTTCTGCTCTTATCAACACATCCGGCGATCCTTATTTTTTTTGGGTACAGATAGAAGAAGATACAGGAGTGCGTTTCATCACATTAAAATTCATTTCCAGTTTCGAACAAAGATCAATTTCGCTAGTGCAAACATCAAATGGACTAATAGCACATGTCACCATGTAATTGTAGAACATATGGGAATTTAATTTTCCGAATTTCCCGATTTCCTTCAGAGTTTTCCGAAAATTTTCAATTGTCATGTTTGGCTGGAATATTTTTGGTTGAAATATGTGAAATATTTTTATAGGACCCCCTCTCCATTCCAGAGGAGGGAGGGGTATCATACCATTATAGAAACATTTCTCATACCCAAAAACCCTCACATCGCAAATTGTGCTTGATTAGCTTTCGAGTTATGCAGAAATTTGTGTTTCATTTGTGTGACAGCCCACTCTTAGAGAGGGGGATGGAAAGTCTAACCACCATAGAAACATTTATTGCACCTTAAAACCTCAATATACCTAATTCGATTTCATTTGCTTTCTCGAGTAATGCAGAATTTGTGTTTCATTTGTATGGCAGCCCCTCCTTAGAGAGAGGAGTGGAGAGTCTAACTACCATAGAAACATTTATTGAACCCTAAAACTTCAATATGTCTAATTTAGTTCTATTTGCTTGAATAATTCTCGAGTAATGCAGAAATTTGTGTTTCATTTGTATGGCAGAGACACCCCCCTTAGAGAGGGGGGTGTAGAGTCTAGCTACCATAGAAACATTTATTGCACCTCATAACCTCAGTATGCTTATTTTGTTTCCATATGCTTGAATAATTATCGATGCAGAAATTTGTGTTTCGTTTGTATGGCAGCCCCCCTTTAGAGAGGGGGTGGAGAATCTAACCACCATAGAAACATTTATTGCACCTCATAACCTCAGTATGCCTAATTTGTTTCCATTTGCTTGAATAATTATCGATGCAGAAATTTGTGTTTCGTTTGGCAGCCCCCCCTTAGAGGGAGGGAGGGGTCTCAAACTATCACGAAAACCTTCCTCGGGCCCAAAAACCCCTACATACCAATTTTCATGTTGATCGGTTCAGTAGTTTCCGAGTCCATAAGAATCAGACAGACAGACAGAAATCCATTTATATATATATATATATATATATATATATATATATATATATATATATATATATATATATATATATATATATATATATATATATATATATATATATATATATACTAGCTAACCCGGCAAACTTCGTCCCGCCCATTTACTTGATTAATTCTCGAGTAATGCAGAAATTTGTGTTTTATTTGTATGGCAGCCACCCCTAAGAGAGGGGGGAGGGGTATCTAACCACCATAGAAACATTCATTGCACCCTAAAGTTTCCATATGCCTAATTTGGTTTAATTTGCTAGATTAATTCTCGGGTAATGCAAAAATTTGTGTTTCATTTGTACGGCAGCCCCCTCTAAGAGAGGGGGAAGGAGTATCTTAACACCATAGAAACATTTATTGCATCCTAAAACCTCCACATGCCAAATTTGGTTTCATTTGCTTGATTAATTCTCGAGTAATGCAGAAATTTGTGTTTCATTTGTATGGCAGCCCCCCCTTTGAGTGGGGGAAGGACTGTCTAACCATCATAGAAACATTTATTGCACCCTAAAACTTTCACATGCCAACTTTAGTTTCGTTTGCTTGGTTAATTTCCGAGTAATGCAGAAATTTGTGTTTCATTTGTATGGTAGCCCCCCCTTAGAGAGGGGGGAGGGGTCTCAAAATATCACGAAAACCTTCCCCGGCCCCAAAAACACCTACATACCAATTTTCATGTCGATCGGTTCAGTAGTTTCCGAGTCTATAAGAATCAGACAGACAGACAGACATCACTCCATTTTTATATATATAGATAGATAGATATATAGATATAGATTTTCGTTATCCTACTGACAATACACCACTGACAATCACACCACCGGTAAATGCAATGCAGAATTGATCGATGTTCCAATGCGTTATGATGAGGACGGTGGGAACCCAAGGGTTCCCATCACAGGCGAGTATATCCATTCTATTCTCTCGACCCCAGCACTCAATCAGTCTGTGTTGCAGCATACTTCTACTTCCATCGATGATGCCGTCTGGATTTATTACCAAAATGTAAGAGGATTGAGGATCAAGCTGGACAATATATTTCTTACTTCCCTCGACTGCGGCTATGACGTTGTATTGCTGACGGAAACTGGATTAAACGATAGCATCAATTCACTGCAAATGTTCGGATCATCGTACAACGTTGTTCGATGTGATCGATGTTCTCTGAATAGCGACAAGCGTAATTTTGGCGGTGTACTGATAGCTGTCGCCAATCGACACGTGAGCACACGCATCGACACGCTTAACGGAAATCGGCTGGAGCAAGTGTGTGTTTCTGCGAATATTCGGGGCCATCGTTTCCTGATGTGTAACATTTACATTCCACCCGATAAAAGCCGGGACGTTGTTTTGATGGAAGATCATATCGCCACCGTCCGTGAACTAAGTGTGTCCGCCAACTCCGAAGCTATCATTCTCGCTTGTGGCGACTATAACCAGCCGCGTTTAGCATGGTCTAACGACGACAACAGCTTACGTCTCGACAACCCGATACTTTTGACTCCGGCGAGCGCAGCGCTGATTGACGGAATGGATTTCTTGAACATGAATCAAATTAATGCACAACTAAATCACCTGCGCCGTACTTTGGATTTGGTTTTTGTATCCGAAGGAAGCCATGCTGAAGTATTGACCGCCGTTGATTCACTAGTGTCCGTAGATCCTCATCACCCTCCTTTGAAAATTCGCTTCAACGCACCAGCTAAATCAGTGACTTCGCTTCCAGTGGGAAATGTAGAAGAAAGGAAAATAAATTACCGCAAAATTGATTTTGACAGCCTTTCTGCTCATCTGTCCGGTTCTGATTGGAGTTGTATTGTACGAACGTCCATGACATGGCATTCAAATTTTGCGACATCATTCGCCAATGGCTGATTGCGAACGTTCCTTTGAAACGGTGCCCAATTTCACCTCCTTGGAGTACGCCTCTCCTCCGGAGGGCGAAGCGTGTACGCAATCAATGGCAGCGACGTATGCGAACTCATCGATCCAACTTTACAAAAGTCAATTTCAAACATGCAAGCGATGACTACAGGCATCTAAATGCTGCACTCTACAAATCACATGTATTAAGGGTGCAGTTTGGTCTGCGTCGTGATCCAAAATCCTTCTGGAGCTTTGTCAATAGCAAACGCAAAAACCCAATAGTTTCGTCCAATTTAATGTATGAAGACAAGGAATCCAATGATGAAGCCGAAGCGTTGGACTTCTTCGCGAGACATTTTGCTTCCGTCTTTCAACCCGAGCCATCTAGCGATTCCGATGCTGAACTGGCTGCGTCTAACATCGTTGCGGATGCAGTAGACTTGGATACGTTTGAAATACTACCTGCAATGATCATCCACGCCTCCAAGAAATTGTAGAATTCATTTTCTCCTGGACCGGATGGTATCCCTGCATCTGTCTTCCGTCGCTGCATAATTGCAGTTGCAGAGCCGCTTGCCTTCATTTTCAGACACTCGTTTGAAAGAGGAGTGTTTCCCATGTGCTGGAAAGAATCATATATGTTACCTGTACACAAAAGTGGGGATCGACGTAATGTGGAGAACTATCGTGGAATAACCAGCCTCCCTGCTGCATCGAAAATTTTTGAGATTATCGTCAGTGATCAAATTCTACATGCTACTAAGTCCCACATTTCGTCCGATCAGCACGGTTTCATTCCCGGTAGATCCGTAAGTACCAATCTGTTGGATTTCACCAGTACTTGTTTCGAAGCTTTAGAACAAAAGGTACAGGTAGACGTGATCTACACAGACCTAAAGGCAGCCTTTGATAAGATCGACTACAAAGTGCTACTGTGTAAACTATCACGGATGGGCGCATCGAACAGATTGGTGTCGTGGTTGTCGTCGTACCTTACTGATAGGAAGCTTCGTGTCAAGCATGGCTCTAGCGTATCATCAACGTTTGTGAGCGTATCTGGTGTCCCACAAGGAAGCAATTTGGGACCTTTATTGTTCGTGTTATATTTCAATGACGCTGCATCTTCGTTAGACTTCAAGAACAAACTTATGTATGCTGATGATTTGAAGATCTATGTCGTGGTACGTTGCATCGGGGATTGTCTACGTCTTCAAAGGCTACTCGATGAGTTTGTTCACTGGTGCCGCAAGAACAAACTTGTTATTAGCATCGGTAAATGCCATGTAATGACCTTTCATCGATCCAAGGACCCAATCATTTTTGACTATCACATCGTTGAAAATGTTCTTGAGAGAGTTGATGAAGTGGTAGATCTTGGCGTAGTGCTGGATCCTAAACGTTCCTTCCATTCTCATTATACCTGGACCATATCTAGGGCAAACCGACAACTTGGCTTTCTATTCAAGATTGCCAAAGATTTCAAGGACCCGCATTGCCTAAAAGCATTGTATTGCTCACTTGTTCGCCCGATCCTGGAGAATGCATCTGCTGTTTGGGCTCCTAATGATGTCACGTGGAACCTAAGGATTGAACGAGTGCAAAAGAGGTTTGTACGGCTTGCGCTCAGAAATTTACCGTAGCGTGACCCATTGAACCTACCAGCATATGCTGACAGGTGTCGCTTGCTTGGACTTGAAACACTTGATCGGAGACGATAGATTCAACAAGCGACGTTTGTAGTTAAACTACTCAATGGCGATGTCGACTGATCTTATCTCCTATCGAACTCTAAATAGAACTAATCAATTATTCATAAAACGGTCTGATTCATTGCTTCGCGGAAAAACGTGTGTTTAATTAGTTGAAATACACCCAGGGTCTTTTTTACGCGGGGGATACGTACCTCGTAAAAAAAACCACGTTAATTCGAAAATCCGAGTTAATTGGAAAATCCGCGTAAAAAAAACCATGTCACCTAATGATAGATA
Source organism: Toxorhynchites rutilus septentrionalis (assembly GCF_029784135.1). NCBI lineage: Eukaryota > Metazoa > Arthropoda > Insecta > Diptera > Culicidae > Toxorhynchites > Toxorhynchites rutilus. The sequence continues at coordinate 53,666,438 of NC_073744.1, forward strand.
TCAAATGGGACTATCTTTACGTAGAACGGAAGTAAAAAGTTGAGTGTTGTTCGCTTCCGAAAACCCGTAGTTTTTCCTGCAATTTCGTTGGTTACTGGTAGCTATAGTTCGGTTTTCCTCAAGAATGAGATCATCTGCTGTTGCTAGAAGATTCCCTAGTAATTTGCACACTCTTCTGCCGATGCACGTGCAGTACCACTGTTGGACCTACCAGAGCTAAGTAGACAGGAAAAGACATTCACGAATAGCTGCCCATAAAAATGCCGTCCCGTTGTACCGCCCGGCGAACTCCCCGTTACCCAACACCAAAAATCCACGTAAGAATCGCGATAAGGTGCGGTACTAAGCGCTAAACTCCGTTACAAGCACTAATTACCGTAATTTGCTCTGAGGGAACATGGGAGAAAAATGTGACCAGGGGGGAGATGTGATATTGCACTGATCTTTTTTTACGCGGGTACCGCGTAAAAAAATCCGCGTTAATTGGAAAATCTGCGTAAAACAAACCGCGTAAAAAAATCCGCGTTAATTGGAAAATCTGCGTAAAACAAACCGCGCAAAAAAAAACCGCGTAAAAAAAACCTTGGTGTAGAAACTTTTGTCCATGCGGCTGTTTTATTAAAAGAAGGAAACGTAAACGGCACAGTCTGCGAAAATAACGTAGCAGCAGTAGCAGTGATAACTACGGTTTGATAATCGCTCTTCGGGGTCCATTATCACCGGGTGTGGAAAGACATCTATCATTCGCACAGAAAGACTGCTTTCGCAGTGATATACACGTGTTCCCAAGACATTCAAAATGACAAATGACAAATAAACACACACGTTACCGTTATCCACAGCCTTCAACCCTAACGAGGGGGTAAAAACAAGCTTTATCTACCCTCCCTCAAGTTCCCTCGTTTTCTCGTCGCTCTCCGGACAGCCCTTCCGCCCCCCCCCCCACCACACATTACATTCATCAAACGACACAAAGTTGCAGCCACGTTGGGCCCATAAATAATCACTCTTCTCCATAAATCAAATAATATCTTCTGGAATGAACTAGTTTCCCCAAAGTCAGCCCCGCTCCCGCCCGCATGTCGAACACAAACAAACGCAAAAAAGGGCAAGATTTCACACGTCCCAGCATTCCGACAGCGACAGAGAGGTCCTTCCCGTGGCAGCTGGCGTGGTAATGTGGGATTCGAAGGTGAATCAAACCGTGATATTTTTTTCCGGTCGTTATGTCAAATCGGAAGGGGAACGAAAATGAAACCGGTCAATCGGGAAGTCGGGACGGTGCCCCCCCTCGTTCGTGTAGTTCCGGTCCGTCCTCTGACCGGTCCGTGTTTGTCCTCTTCGCCTTCCTTCCGAAGTGAGGGCGCGATGAGGCACGTCCGGACAATCAAAAAGCTGAAACAAGCGTCAGAAATTTAATTATTGAGGAGCGGATCGTGACTTGCGTCATTTCGTTTCGATTTATTGCCTTCCGCTGAAGGGACTTAACTTCGTAGTCCTGTTTGACTAGCAACGGTTTGCCACGGAGAAGGTGCTCGACCGTACGTTAGGTCATGAGGGCGGTATTGACGATCCATGACGCTATTGAGCTGGAGAGCTTAAACGTGATTGAAGCATCCGAGTCGCGTTCGCCTTGTTTGTTTACCGGACCGAGTTAGACTGACCTACTAATGAAAATGGCAAAGTCATTTGGAAGTGTCAAGTGTCGATGGAACCAATCACGATCTTCTTGCAGGATTCTTCTCCGTGAACGGCGATCCTACATATCATCGTGGCAAAAAAAATGTGCCGCCATGTGACACACGCTTCGCGAAGATTCAGTTCACTGTGTGGGGGAGTTTTACAAGGAAAAAATTGACGTAATAAAAAGATTCCGGTGCTCGATAAAAAAATGCTCTCACTACGGTGACATGGGGTAGACGTGCAAGTACACGTACCCCTTCGTTGGTGGGTGAGGACAGGCACCAGGCATGAGACATACACGAGATAGGCGAACAGCAGTTGCAACATACTCGCTGCATAAAACTTTTATTCTTTCAATTTATTTTTCCATTATATGTCAAGTCAAGAAACAGAGTTTGGAGAAAGTTTTTTTATGACCCACCCCCGTACACGAATGATGTGCACATTAGATAGAGACAAAAACGAATCCTGGAGAAGCCTTTTGTCGGAGCAGGAGAATCTTTCACTTTTTTTTTGCTAGCGGAAAAAGAGCAACTTCCCAAGAAGGAGGGGGAGGTTGAGTTATGCATACTGGAATATATACGCCTGGAGAATTGCGTTAGCACGATCCCTTATCGAGTGTGGGACAATCTTGCCGAGTATGTGCTTCCGGTGGGTTCGTCTCGTTTGCATGTGCGAACAAGAGTTGCAGCAAACATCGGTCGGTTGGATTGGCGTTTGATCTGCAAGTCAAATTTTGTGTTAGTTTTGTCGCTTGTTTTGGTTGGCAGAACACGGCTGCATGTGGAATCAAAATTTCATTACCGAGTACGGAAAGTTTCGCCGCGCAAAGAATAGCAAAAGTTTGAGGTTTCGTTGTGTTGCGAAATAGTTTGCAGATTGCTTTTGAAGATTCTATATGGGTCATATTTGAGTTCCAAAAACTGTAGCAATAAGGAAATGGTTGCAGCTTTGAAACTACTGCGTTATTAATATTGTTTTTTTTTAATAGGAAAACAGAACTCGACCACGTTACCGCACACAAGGATGGGAAAATGTTGGGTTACGACCTGTTAGGAACTGAAGGACATTTTTGAGGTTTCGGGTACTAATTTACAGGAAAAAGCTCAGGATATTCGCAAAAAGTATTATTGGGGGTTAAACATCAATTCTCACTATTATTTCATGCAAATGTTGACCACAATCACGTTTCAGGTGATCCATACGTGAAGTTCAATTTTGAGTTACTATTTCTAGCATTTAGCAGATTCAAAATAAATCGTCCTGAAAATGAAGATTTTAGAAACCCACATTTTTGATTTGGATGATAGTTTGAATTTGTTTTGTACTAGAGAGAATATGAATTTTCCAATTGAATTGGAGACATTTTGACTCAAGAGTAATTTTGGAAAAGGATGTGTCCATTTTGGTAAGCAGAAATCTATCTTAATAACAATGAATCATACCTAAGTGGTGTCCTAGAAATAGTTGTGAAGTGACCACAAACGTTATTGAGTTTACATCGATCTGTCTTTGAAGTATTGGTCTGCGTAAACAAGCGGACACAATTTACACCGATTTGAAAACAGCCTTTGATCGGGTTGACCACTCTATTCTCCAGCGTAAACTGCATAAAATGAGCTCGTCTGAGAAATTTATTCAATGGCTTGAACCGTATCTCTGCAATAGAGTTCTTGCGGTCAAGATTGGTTCGTCAACTTCAGACTGGTTCTGTAATCCTTCAGGGGTGCCTCAGGGGAGCAATCTAGGCCCTCTGTTATTCTCGCTATATATCAATGGCTCTACTTCACTGCTGGAGAACGGGTGCTATTTAATATACGCAGATGACACAAAAATCTTAGTGATCGTTGACGATGAAGATGATTGTTACCGACTTCAGGAGATACTGGACAAATTCGCATCGTGGTGCCGTGCCAACAACTTGACTCTCAGCATTCCAAAGTGCCTCATCATCAGCTTCCATCGCAAAAAAGCCCCCCTGCATTTCGAGTACGCCATCTAAGGGACTACCCTGACTCGTGTAAAGACGGTGCGCGACCTTGGAATCACATTGGACTCCAATATGACATTTAGGAACCATTGTTCAGAAATAGTTGCGAAAGCACGAAGGCAGCTTGGTTTCGTTGGAAAGGTGACAAAAGAGTTTAAAGATCCTTACACTCAGAAATCACTATATGTCAGTCTGGTTCTTCCCATTCTTGAGACGGGTTCCATCATTTGGGATCCGTTTCATAGTACCGTAACTGATCGCTTAGAAGCCGTTCATTGTAAATTCGTGAAATTCGCGCTACGTGACTTGCCGTGGAATGATCCTGTCAATCTGCCGCCCAACCAGAGCTGCGATTTGTCGTGAGAATCAAGTGATGGTACTCACACAAAGATAATCAAAAAATGTTGTACTACGATTATCTTTGTTGACCATCCCAAAGTCAGTCCAATAGTGTGAGAAGAGTATTATCACAACACTAACGCATGGTGAGCTTCTACTTGACAGTAGAAATCCGAGCTCCTTGGTGAGTGTCCTGTCGCTGAAATGTCAGAATAGTGCGACACTCAAAAGTCTAGCTGATGGTTTGGTGTTTGGCGATATTCACAACATTCGCCTCTTTGTGTTCGTTCTTCGTGACTAGGGATGCCAGATGTGAATATACAGTTTCATTTTAAATACAATTTGAAGAATATTGTGTTTTCAGGCATGTATTTTCTTTTCAACTTTTCAGACGGCCTTAACGTTTTTAGCGGCACTTCGCCGACTCTACGTAGTAAAGGGTGTGTCACATCAAATTGCATCACGGGAAAAACGCTGTAGAAATTCGCCCAGTAGACCGATCCTTTTGAAAATTTTAGACAGTAAAATAAAAACTATTAAACAACTTTTGGCATTTTCTTTTTATTCATACTTCGAGCCCAAGCCCGTATGCTCGCACCTTCCTCTTTACCCCGTCCATAAGGTTCTGTACAACGTCAGGTTGTAGTTTTTTTTGAACAGAAATCCATTTTCTCTTGAAGTCCGCCTCCGATTTGACAACTTTTGGGTTCTTCCGGAGGGCCTGCTTCATAATCGCCAAATATTTCTCTATTGGGCGAAGCTCCGGCGCGTTGGGCGGGTTCATTTCCTTTGGCACGAAGGTGACCCCGTTGGCTTCGTACCACTCCAACACGTCCTTTGAATAGTGGCACGAAGCGAGATCCGGCCAGAAGATGGTCGGGCCCTCGTGCTGCTTCAATAGTGGTAGTAAGCGCTTCTGTAGGCACTCCTTAAGGTAAACCTGCGCGTTTACCGTGCCGGTCATCACGAAGGGGGCGCTCCGCTTTCCGCAAGAGCAGATCGCTTGCCACACCATGTACTTTTTGGCAAACTTGGATAGTTTCTGCTTGCGAATCTCCTCCGGAACGGTGAATTTGTCCTCTGCGGAGAAGAACAACAGGCCCGACAGCTGACGAAAGTCCGCTTTGACGTAGGTTTCGTCGTCCATTACCAGGCAATGCGGCTTCGTCAGCATTTCGGTGTACAGCTTCCGGGCTCGCGTCTTCCCCACCATGTTTTGCCTTTCGTCGGGGTTAGGAGCCTTCTGAACCTTGTATGTACGCAGGCCCTCCCGCTGCTTGGTCCGCTGGACGAATGAACTTGACAAATTCAGCTTATTGGCGACATCCCGGACCGAACTTCTCGGATCACGTCTAAACTGCTTAACTACGCGCTTGTGATCTTTTTACTGACGGAGCATCCATTTTTACCGTTCTTCACCTTCCGGTCGATGGTTAGGTTCTCGAAGTATCGTTTTAGTACTCTGCTGACCGTGGATTGGACGATTCCCAGCATCTTACCGATGTCCCGATGTGACAACTCCGGATTCTCGAAATGAGTGCACAGGATTAATTCACGACGCTCTTTTTCGTTCGACGACATTTTTCCAAATTTACGAAAAATTGACAGTGAAGCATGGCCAACGTAATCTATACACTCTTATCTGATTATAAGCGAAAACTGAAGATATAATTCCTAAAAATTAAATTTCTACAGCGTTCTTTCCGTGATGCAATTTGATGTGACACACCCTTTAATACACGTGTCATTTGTATTATTACTTAGTTTGTGGAATAACACGCCTTGCGTATCTCCTCTATTCCGGCTCCCGATCGGGTTTGAAATTAGCAAAATGATGCGATTTTTTACCAAATTTGTTTCTCATCATTGCAAGGATACTAAATCTGCAGACATGTTCGCAATTTTACTGATATTTAATGTCCTGTCTATCCTGTTGCAAACATATATTTTCAGTTGCAGACTGTAGGGATATGGTATTTCTTCTCTTTATGACTTGATTTCCTGCGCTTCAAACCCTTTTTTTCAAACATTACTTTGCTATTCTCGCGGTTACAAAAGTATCTGCATCTCAGATTTCATCAACATTTCAGATTTTTGTCCAAGATTTTCAAAAAAATCATCTGGCATCTCTGGAGGTGATGCATTTACTCTGACAAAGGCCAACACGAAAACAACAAGTCACCAAGTATTTTTGTATTATACATCAAATATTTTTGTGTACAATAGCTCTCTGAGTTGACCGCTACCGATCGCGCAGGCTGTCCAAACTGGACTACTACACAACGCAAGTTGCGCATCTGATTAATCTTCGCTCCCAGGGAGACTTCCCGCATCTCATGTTATACGGTCCTTCAGGGCCAGTAAGAAAACTCGCATCATGTATCTGCTGTGGAAACTTTACCAACCGGGCGTGGAACGGTTACGCAATGAAATAATAAACTTCACAACGCCCTCGAATCGGAAGGTGGAAATCAGTACCATCAGCAGTAATTACCACATTGAGTTGAATTCATCGGTTACCGGGATATATGACAGGGTGGTCGTGTCGGATTTGATCAATCAAATTGATCCCAGCGGGTAGAGTGAATATGAGACTCGTCTTGTCCGTGGTGGATTAGCTGACCAAAGATACCCAGGATGCGCTGAGAAGAACAATTGAAAAGTATGTGTCTAGGTGCAGATTGATTTCGTGCGCCAATTCTACTTCGCGGGTTATTCCCGCGGTGAGAAGTCGTTGCTTGGGAATAAGGAGGCCGGCTCTATCTTAGGAGGATATTCTTAAAATTTTGAATGTAATATTGTCATTTGTTTGTTTCCTGAATGTAACAACACTATTTGAATTTCAGCACATCCCTTCGGAGAAAAGAATTACGCTATCCTCATGCTGGAAGCTTGCAAGGTACAACAATAACCGTTCACGGTCAACTAAGAAGTACCGGAAATTGACTGGCAAATATTCCATCGAGAAACCGCCAATCAGATTGTCCTCGAACAAAGTCCACAGAAGCTGGAGGGGTGAGCGAACGGCTATACGAGCTGCTATTTCAAGGCGTTCTATCGAATGTTATAATCTGTGGATTGGAACCGAATCTGGTTGAAAATTGCGATATGAGTCTGAAGACGCAAACATTGAATTTTGCCGGGCATTATGAACACTGGATGCAGCAAGGAAGCAAACATATATTCCATCTGAACGTGTTCGTGGCGCAGTTTGTAACACTGTGTAAGAAGTTTCTCAATAAAGCCTCAATGGAAGTGGATGATTTTTGAGCGATTCTTTGATATCACAATTTTCTTACGTTTTATAAAAAAATGAAATTTTTGTGTTCATCTCACGTTTATTAACTAAACTTCAATAGTTCTGGTAAGGCTTAACTCTAAATAAAAAAACGCCTTGTCGGTTTTCAATCGGATCATTTTCATGATCCGTAAATAATTATGAAATGGTAAATTTATCAATATACTTAAATACCATTTCATTCAAATAATGGTTTTGGCTGCACCATGTTCATTTGAAAATTATATTTAATATAACTTTTAAAATTATGACACCATAATCTTTTTTGTTATAAATGTTTGTTCATTTTAACTGCAAGAAATAAATACTCGAACACTGAAAGACAATTGTTCGAAAGAATCGAATATTTAAAAATGGCCCCACGATCAATCGATAATCGAATAAACGAAAAATTTAGACATCTCTAACAACAACAACAACTTCTACTTCAACAAACAAATCCAAACCAAGGAAAGTGAAGTGGAAGGTAAAACGTAATGTCAGAATTGCCGTTCGGACGTATCCCGTAAGTTTGAATTTATTTACATAGATGGTATCCAAACAACACTAAACATTGGCTACAGTTTCGTCGGCACAGTTGATTGCCGTTATGAACCAGCACAAAAAACAAAGCTGCAAATTATGCACCATGTCGGTACCACGATCAAAGCATTTCCTGAATAAATCATATCACATTAGCCGAGCCAGCTGGCGGAAGCATATGCATAAAGGTTACTAGGTTACTATTTTCAACGACAACTGTTTATTTATTATACTGCTTCAAATACCTTCGACGAAATCAAATGTAACCATTCAAATGTAAGTAATAACATAAACAAATCCAAACCTTTCGTCTTGCCATTCCTCATACGTCTTTTCTAAATAGTGTAAATTACGAGCCACCTGTTAACTCCACCTTCTTGATCTAAACAACCGTCGCGATTGTCAAAAATGATTGGAACTGTCTAATCACTCACATTTCTACTACCATCATACGCCACAACCACCGCTCTAACGTATAGTTGTAAACAGAGCGATCGGCAGTGAGAGGCATTGGAACCAACCGTCATCTGGTTAGGTGTCAGAAACAAAAGAGTGAGTATCACTACTGAATATTTGGATCTCACGTGCCGTGAGAGGAATTGAGTGACTATGGTCAGCTTTTTTGTGACATTGACGGTGATGGATTGCAGCTTTGCGCCCAACCTGGACAGATGCCAACTGTTAGAATTGAAGACACTGGAACGAAGGAGAAAAAAATGCGAAAGCCGTTTTTGCTGCCAAGCTACTGGACGCCGAGCTCGACGCTCCGAACCTCCTGGCTCTTGTGGACATCAATATTCCGGGTTACGCACTCAGGACCTTCGATTTTTTTCGACTGCCACGATGGAGATGGTTAATTACCAATGTAGTCCGGTAATTAACCAGTTCGAGCAGTCATGCGTAGTTTCAATGCCGTGTTTAACCATTATGAATTCAACGAAAACTCAGCTCAGTTTCGCACAAGGCTCCGAAGAAATTAGAATAAGATTTTATTCATTAAGACCATATGTTCGGGGTTCTGCCAAAGCGAACCAAGCACCAATTTTTTCAAAATTGAGATATGTACACCACTGGATCCAGAAAAAAATAATCTATCGACTATAAAATGACCGTGTCGTTCGGACAGTTGACAACCGCTACAAAACCAAAATTCTGTGTAGCAGACTGTGAAAAAAACGAAATTGCATTCAACCAGAGTGAACTATAAACCAACATCATGGCATCGGTAATAGTGATCGTTTTCTTCAAAAAGACAGATTTTCCTATATATCCGAATCTCTACCAAATTTTAAATTGTTTTGTTTTATTTTCATTTATTAAGACGTCGTCGGGCATACGTCGATTGGGTGAACGAACAACAGCAGCAAAATGCTGAATTTCCGCATCAAATTTTCTTCATCGATGAGGCACATTTCGAGCTCGGTGGCTATGTGAACACCAAGAATTTCCGTATATGGGGCTCAGAAAATCCACACGTGATTGTTGAGAGGCCATTGCATCCGCCAAAAGTCACTGTTTGGTGCGCATTATGGTCTGGTGGAGTCATCGGGCCGTATTTCTTTGAAAATGAGGACGGCGAGAGGGTAACTGTGAATGGTGAGCGCTATGGCCGCATGTTAACCGATTTTTTTTTTGCCACAAATTGAAGATATGGATACGGATGACATGTGGTTTCAGCAGGACGGCGCCACGTGCCACACAACATGACCGAACATGGCCATATTGCGAACGAAATTTGAGAGACGTATAATTTCGCGTTTTGGTGATGCCAATTGGCCGTCCAGATCATGCGATTTGAACCCGCTAGACTTTTTTTTGTGGGGTTATGCGAAAGACTGTGTCTATGCCAACTCTCCGCAAACTCTTGAACATTTGAAAGACAACATTCGTGAAGTTATGACCGAGATACCGCCCCATATGTGCCGAAAAGTCATCGAAAATTACCTGTTCCGGATCAAGGTGTGCGAGGAAGCCCTAGGTGGACATTTGAATGATGTTGTATTTCACACATAATGGCATAAACCAAACTTTAATTTGAAATAAAAGTTTCATCGAAATTCGAATTCTAAGTGTGTTTTATTTCAATTTAATTTCGGAATTTAAAGTTGGAAAACCCTGTATTAAGAGGTAGCATGTAGTTGGTTCGCTCTGGCTGCAAAGATAAAAAACTTTTGCCTGTCCAGCAGCTACAAATTTTGTTTTTCACTTTATTAAAGATTCTGAATCCGAAATTAACAAAGATGTGGATTCACAGCATTAAAGGGAGGATGTTATTGAGAAAGACTTGGTTACGGAGGATAAGAATTTAAGAGACAGTAATATTCTAGGAGACATTTTTTGACTTGGTTCACTCTGGCTGTACATTTTTTTAAATTTTCTCCGATCATAACATTTTAGAACAAGAGTGAAATAAAACAATTGAACAAGGATTGAATATAAATGCAGGCAAATCATACATCAACATACGAGAGGTGGTAGTTGCGGCTGAGAAGATTCAAGCCAATTACTTCTATTGTTTTTTTTTTTTATCCAAAATATATATTTTTATTAAGGCTCATATGGCGTCAACCTGACGGGGCCGGGAGTTCAATATTTCGACAATATTTGCCTTATAACTATGTTAGTAATATGTAACCGATTACTCGCGGTTGGCTCGAGGTTAGTATTACAAGTGTTTTCGTAATTGTGATGTTGCTGTCTTCAATGATCTGTACCTGTGCCCGACACGGGATACTTCCTATTGGGATGCAGCTGACCATTAATCAGCAACGCCCCCCTAGTCTGTACCCCATATCTAGCGTGGTGCGTCTTTCTCGACTCGAAGAATCCAGGATAGAATGGTCACTAGCCGGCGCAATCATCAGCTCGTGTAGAGTTGTCATGAGCGGTACAACCTTTGGCTTTTGTTGAATCATCAGTGGACTGCACAACCTTTGGCCCGTGTATCTGTAAAGAGTGTGTGTATGTATTGCCGCGACTAAGTAAAAGTTTATAGATCGGATAGGAGGGATACGAAACAGGGACACAAAGAAGGAAACATCATTAAACGTTGACATCGGCGTTTCTGAGGAACAGGTATAGATGAAGCAGAAGATCAGGATCACGGCTACCTAAGATATCCCGGACGGGGATATCCGATTGTCTGCCTTTTGCTCTCAGTGCTCTAGAGAGCTGAGAGCGAGCAGCATGGAACCGGATACACGACCAGACAACATGCTCGATGTCGTGGTAGCCACAATCACAAAGGTTGTTTGCTGCGAGCCCCATGCGAAAGAGATGCGCGTTTGGGTTGTAGTGATTGGACATAAGCCGAGATATCTCGCGAATGAAATCACGACCTACATTTAACCATGCACTCGTTGAGACCTGAGGGATGATCGTGTGTAACCAACGACCGAACTCATCTTCACTCCACATGCGCTGCCAACTAACGAGTGTGTCCTGACGAGGAATGTGAAAAAATTCGTTATAAGTAATTTGCCTTTCAAAAAGTGTGCCTTCTGAAGCGCCCACCTTAGCTAGCGAGTCCGCTTTCTCATTCCCCGGAATCGAGCAATGAGAGGGAACCCATGCTAAGGTAATCTTGAATAATTTTTCGACCAAAACACTCAATAGATGTCTTATTCTTGTTAGGAAATAAGATGAGCGTTTATCAACTTTCATTGAGCGGATTGCCTCTATTGAGCTGAGACTGTCTGAAAAAATAAAATAGTGGTCGATGGGCAATGTTTCAATGATCCCTAATGCGTAATATATCGCACCCAGTTCAGCGACATACACGGAACAAGGATCTTTGAGTTTGAAAGAGGCACTGGAATTTTCATTGAAGATGCCGAAGCCAGTGGACCCGTTTATGCATGAACCGTCAGTAAAGAACATTTTATCAGATCTAACTTTCCCATATTTTGCCGAAAATATCTCCGGAATGTAATCGGAGCGTAGATGATCTGGGATTCCATGGATCTTTTTTCGCATGGACCGCACGCAAGACAGTTTGGACTTCTATTGTTGTCCAAAAATTGTTTATAACAAACTGTCTGTGAAATTTTAAACAGTTTTACGAAAAAGCATCGTGGGGAACATAAACAGCATTTATTGCCAAATCAACTCGTGTTTCAATAGTTCAACGGAGGAACGTTTTCTATCCAGATCAGTGGGAGAAGTTGTCTCATCTTGTAAGCAAAACGAAAAAAACTGTTTTGTCACTAAAATAATAAGCAACGATTTTTTCTCAACTGAAGCATTGCAAAAGTTATTTATCAAGAGAAAAAAGGATAAGAACAAAGACAATGTGCACTGTCTAAGTATGAAAGTAATTTGTGTGGTAAAATCGAAACCCGGAATATATATGTTTAAGTATAGTCACGGCCCAGATGATCCATTCTTTGAGTTAGACTTGAGGAAGAGATTAGGGGGCCCTCCACCTGTTTTAGTCAAGCCAGAATGTAACTTTTACATCTGAATGGTCACAGTATTTTCCGTGCAAAGTACAACGACATCCAACATCTGATGAAATATGTACCTTCTGTAAACCATGAATTCTTCATGAAGGTGGTTCCGGATTATCAAAACAATGTTGAAATTGATTACGACCTGAACAGCGACGAAGAATATTAAGTTTTTCTCAATAATTTTATTAGTATTATTTAAGTAATAATTCAGACTAAAAATACATCCAACCACACTGAATTGAAACCCATATTCTTTTATTCTGCCAAAGTGAACTGAGTGCATGCGTACCAATACTGAAAGTAATTTTTTTCAATAATTATACGTTATTTTACAGACATTCATAGTCTCAGTGCTTTGTAGACATCCAGCTTGTAACACTTGAGCGATAAAATAATAGATTTGATCAACTACAGTAGATTGAGCCCAAACCTCAAATTGAAATATCTCAAAATAATGGTTTTGGCGCTTGGTTCGTTCTGGCAGAACCCCGACCATATAACGTCGGCTGAAATAAATAAAATAATAATAATAAATAATAAAATAATAATGAGTTTTTGAGACTTGGAATTTTTAAATATCAACTATAGTAAAATGGATGAAACGTGACAGCACCGTCTATGTTAGCAAACCAAATCTCATTATAAATTACAATATGAATATAGGAGGAACACTGCAATTTGTACGAAAATTACTGGAACGACATATATTTGATTATCGTGTGATATACACGAAGGTGAATTATAAAATCTATATACAGGTCGGACTCGATTATATTCAGACTAGATTATATACAGACTCGATTATATGTGATTCGATTATATACAATTTTAGACTCGATTAAAGGGTGTGTCACATCAAATTGCATCACAGGAAAAATGCTGTAGAAATTCGCCCAGTAGTCCGATCCTTTTGAAAATTTTAGACAGTAAAAAAAAAACTATTAAACAACTTTTGGCATTTTCTTTTTATTCATACTTCGAGCCCAAGCCCATATGCTCGCACCTTCCTCTTTACCCCGTCCATAAGGTTCTGTACAACGTCAGGTTGTAGTTTTTTTTGAACAGAAATCCATTTTCTCTTGAAGTCCGCCTCCGATTTGAAAACTTTTGGGTTCTTCCGGAGGGCCTGCTTCATAATCGCCCAATATTTCTCTATTGGGCGAAGCTCCGGCGCGTTGAGCGGGTTCATTTCCTTTGGCACGAAGGTGACCCCGTTGGCTTCGTACCACTCCAACACGTCCTTTGAATAGTGGCACGAAGCGAGATCCGGCCAGAAGATGGTCGGGCCCTCGTGCTGCTTCAATAGTGGTAGTAAGCGCTTCTGTAGGCACTCCTTAAGGTAAACTTGCCCGTTTACCGTGCCGGTCATCACGAAGGGGGCGCTCCGCTTTCCGCAAGAGCAGATCGCTTGCCACACCATGTACTTTTTGACAAACTTGGATAGTTTCTGCTTGCGAATCTCCTCCGGAACGCTGAATTTGTCCTCTGCGGAGAAGAACAACAGGCCCGACAGCTGACGAAAGTCCGCTTTGACGTAGGTTTCGTCGTCCATTACCAGTCAATGCGGCTTCGTCAGCATTTCGGTGTACAGCTTCAGGGCTCGCGTCTTCCCCACCATGTTTTGCCTTTCGTCGCGGTTAGGAGCCTTCTGAACCTTGTATGTACGCAGGCCCTCCCGCTGCTTGGTCCGCTGGACGAATGAACTTGACAAATTCAGCTTATTGGCGACATCCCGGACCGAACTTCTCGGATCACGTCTAAAGTGCTTAACTACGCGCTTGTGATCTTTTTCACTGACGGAGCATCCATTTTTGCCGTTCTTCACCTTCCGGTCGATGGTTAGGTTCTCGAAGTATCGTTTTAGTACTCTGCTGACCGTGGATTGGACGATTCCCAGGATCTTACCGATGTCCCGATGTGACAACTCCGGATTCTCGAAATGAGTGCGCAGGATTAATTCACGACGCTCTTTTTTGTTCGACGACATTTTTCCAAATTTACTGTTCAACTAGATTTTTAAATTTACTGTTCAACTAGAATTACATTAATATGTAACTTGAGAAATTTCTAATTTTTCGTTCATCACTTCTATTCATGATTCATGATATTTTTTGAAAGAAATTTGCACCAATTAATTAACAATACTTATCGTAGTTTTAAAGTAAAAACAACAACACTGCATTAAAATTATTTTTTTTAATTGATTTTCGAAACATTTCGAAAGCATTTTCAATTGGTTAATGATATGCCTAGAGAAAACATTGTTAAAATTGTTCTTAGTGACAATTTTTTGCTTCATTACAAGTTATGGTCGAACAATTGCATGTGTTAATATGAAATAACTAACACTCTGGAATAAAACATGAAAACGGAAACTTTAATGAAAAAAATATTCTACTTCTTTTTTGAGGTTAGCATAAACACCTTATAATATGATGGAGGCAAAAGGTGGAGGGATATTTGATCCATTGTGTTTAGATGTGACACTATTCTAGACCAGCCGGCAGGCGCCTAGGAATACCTACGCGGGCGACCGGTAGACTGATATACAGCTAGGAAAAAATATATTTTTTTATATTTCTAATATGACCTATTTTAAGAAGAAATGTAACCTTTCAACGTTAAGTTGAAATTTAAGTGGCTATTACATGTGCAGTTTGGTAAAAATCGTGATTTTTGAAGATTTTACCTGAAGGAATTGTTTATATCGATATTGCAGCCAAATTTAGAAAGATAGAAATTAGGTGTCAAAGAACAATTTGTAGAGCAGTTAGAGAGCTTCAATTTAATTGATAGATATAATAAATAGATATAATAAATTTTCTCAACTTTCAAACGAAAGCAACATAATTGTTTTCCGTAGCGTACTTTTTAATGTAGAACCAGTTAGAGGCAACAGAGTCCGCCACAAAAATAAGTTCTAGAATTCTGTCATTGTTGAAATACGAACATATGCGTAAAAGGATTTTTACATCAAATATGATAGTCTATCACCTCCTAAGAGATTCTGGATAAATTTATTTTTTTCATATGAGAAGGGTCTTTTCTGACTTTAAGGGGATGAATCAAAAATTAAATTCTTCTTTCATTTTCAATGAACGAAAATATATGCATAAGAAACCAATAAAAAAAATTTTTTTGACTCGATTATATACAGGATTCGATTATATACAGTGAAAATATATCGGAGACTGTATACAATCGTACAGCCTGTACAGCCATTCCATGCCAATCCGATATGGTGGTTCCCAGATTTTCGTCAAAAGTGGTAGCTTTGTTCTTCATCGCAAATTATTAGACCCGTATTTTATAATTTTTTTGTTAGACTGACCATTTCCATTTTAGGGTGGTCCGAAAAAACCATTTTTTCGCTTTTTTGCCAGAAATTCCTTTTTTCAAAAATTCATAACTTTTGAATTACTAGACCGATTCAAATGATCGACATATCAAATTAAAGCCAATCACCTGGTCTTTTTTGAAAAAATACTATACCTGCAGAATTCACACTCTGCTCTCGTTATTATTGATTGTATTCGTTTTTTATTGATTTCATAGTCTCGGAATCAAAGGTGCTATGTTTTTTTTTAATTTTTCTGGAAAGCTGAGGATTTTTCACACAACTTATGTCGAAACCAGGGAGGCGTTTTTTTCGTTTTCGAGTTATGATTTTTCAAAGTTAACCGATGGTCCAAAAAATCATTTTTCCCATTTTTTCCACTACGAACAATCATAACGTTTGATCTACTAAATCGATTCAGATGATCGATGTATCAAATTTAAGCCAATGCCTAGTCTTGTTTGAAAAAATATTACACTCTGAATAAAAATGGATTTACGTTTTTTACGAGGTACGTATCCCCCGCGTAAAAAAAAACCGTAAAAAATATTTCAACTGAACATATTCCAACCAAACATGACAGTTGGAAATCGTCAACTCTGAAGGAAAATAGGAAAATTCGAAGAATTTCATTCGCATATGTTCTACAATTACATAGTGACAAGCTGTGTTAGTCCATTTGATGTTTGCGCTAACGAAATTGATCTTTGATCGAAGGTGAAAATGAATTTTAGTGTGATAAAACGCACTCATATATCTTCTTCTATCTATATGAATAGAAATGAATCGCCGAATGTGTTGATAAGAGCAAGAACTCGAGAAGGAATTGCCCGATTTAGGGTTGTCTTTATTCTATCATATTCTCTGTATCAAACATTCATTCCATGTAACGGAGAAACATGTTATTCGCAGTCAGTCTTCAGAAAACAAACTCAGCGCTGCGGTTGAGTTTAATTTTCATCAGCGCGCGTTCAATGAAAATTTATATTCTACTAGCTGACCCGGCAAACTTCGTCCCGCCCAAAATTTGTTTTTTGTTATCAAAACTTTCAAACATTCACGTTTTCCTACTATGAGCAAGTTCATCGCAGAACTGTTCATTGATTGATCTTCTAATCGACCCCGTTTAATTTTGTATGACAGCTACCCCTTAGAGAGTGGGGTGGAGTGTTATGCAGAAATTTGTGTTTCATTTGTATGGCAGGTGTTGTTATCGATTTCAGTGCAATTCAACGAGTGATAACAATAATAATCAGTCTTTAGATTGTTGGATTTGGATTGTTGTTTATTAGTTAGTTTCAAATTTTTATAGTGCAACGTAATATGTCCAATGTGCAAACGCGGGCAGTCAAAACGTCCAATGTAACATTTTTCGCTCCGAGGCTTCAACCTTAATCTCAAATCACGGAACAATAGTTACGATTGGTTTTACGGAGTTATTCTTGACAGCTAGTGGTGAAAACAGTGATAAAGATTGATAGCTTTTAAGACAATTCGCGAAATAATGTTCGGGTCTTCAACTACGTTTTTCTCGAGTTGGCGAAAATGTTACATTGGACCTTTTCAAAAGTTACGCGATATTTCAACTTTGTTTCGGTGCGCGTTGATTCGTTCGGCCGCAGGTGTGCGCAAGGAGTGACAGTTCAACTGGGTGCAAAACAAAAAGCTGCACATCAGCACCGCGTTGCTTTCCGAACATTCTTTGCAATTGGTTGAAAAATCTATAATAACGAGTTTTGGTAGAAGAAGATTAATCAATGAACAGCTCTGCGATTGGATCCATGAACGTGCACTCAATAAGAAAACGTGAATGTTTGAAGGTATTGATAAAAAAAAATTTGGACGGGACGTAGTTCGCCGGGTCAGCTAGTGATACATAAAACAAGTTAAGCTAGAAAAAAATCACTATTGATAATTCTTGACAAAAATCAATAATGTGCAAAGAATTACTGATTTTCTCCATCATCACTCAACTTTTCTAACTCTATCCAGAATTTACCACAACCGAGTGCGAGCGAGAAAGCCAAACTTCCAGCCACTGTTCGTATAGCTTCTGATACCCCATAGTCCAGATTCGGCCACATTGCTATCCCGTCTCATCCTGGTGGCTGTCCTTGACAGGAAATCAATTTCCCCGTCGATCCATCCTTCTGGGCGGAACTAATGTTTCACCATAAAACGTGTTGGCCCTTCCGCGTCACTCACAGCAGGCTTAAAATGCTCCTCCGAAAGTTTGTCATTCCGGCTGGATGTGCTGGATGATGTGCTGATGATCAGACAGCGAGGGGGCTCCAGCTCCACGCCGCCATCGTAAACTTTTATCACCGAGTTTACTTTCACTCGAACGGATTAAGTTTTCCCCCCAATCGGATGGGATGGGATGAGAGCAAATCCCGTGCAGGTAAGAATAAAGTTTTCGCCTTATTATGAGGAAGGTGGGGTTGGAACATGTTTCGAAGGGGATGGAGTGAGCGTGGGTTAAATCGAAGAAGTTTTCTGATTATAAGCACCGAAGGTTGAGTCGATTGTTGAAATGTGCTGCTGTCGTGACATAGCGGCTCTGGAAAAAGTAATCAGACAGTGGTTGTGCGATTGTATTCGACACGAGAAGGAGATAAGTTTCGCTAATTAGGTGACACTGTCAGCACGGGGAAACAAAATGGGCAATCCTCATGAGGGCAGATGAGGAAGCGTGAGAAATTAAATTTGCGCTCTGTGTACGTAAGCTGTTTCCACTTGTTCAGCTGAGTCTTGAACGTAAACAATGGAGCGAGATCTCATAAAATCGACACCCTTAAAGGGTCGACAAAAATTGGAGGGCATACTTCAAGATTTTCCCGAACAACCTCCAATTCGGACACAATGGAACGTGACATTGGGGCGCTCCCGAAGCGAAGACCATTTTGTCACTTATCGGTGAGAGAGTGAAACTCAAACGAAGCAGCCACTGCGAGTCATGCCATCCGCTAGAGCTCCAATGGTGCACATGTCCCATCCAAAATCACGCCGTACACCATAACAACACGAGAGCAAATACTTCTGCTGCTGCTGTGAATGACGCGTGACTCTATTCACGTCCCAAATGGCGACTCCTTCCATCCGAACAATAACGAAAATTGTCAAGCAGAGTACTTACCCAAGGCGTCCCTACTTGTGCTCACAGCCCCAGCAGAATCCAGTCAGTCAGTGTGCGGTAATAAAATAAAACCACAATAGAATAACCCTGTCAGCTTCTCTTGGGGGAGGGAGGATGGGGCGGAGTGCCGGTGTTGTGATGCCAAGAAGATAAATAAACCGAAAGCCTCGAAATTGTGGAAGGCAATCACACTTCCATGTGGTCCCAAGAAAATACGGCTCGGTAAGTAAACTAACCCGTGCCTCGGGATTCGGTCCGAGCGCTGCGGAAGGAAGTGGAACCCACGTCAGTCGGGGGGGCGGGGGTGTGGACGGACGAAAACGGAGTGAAAAGTGGGCAAGTACACATACAACAATACCAATAATAAACCTGTCACTTCATTTGCTCAACCTTTTCTTCCGCTTGGATGGTGGCAGGGAATGCCGTTAAGCGTTAGTTCTGTCACTTGCTCCAACGGGGAACGGGGCAGGAAGCGGATGAGCAGCGGCGATTGTTTCTATTTCAATCGTATATAAACATAGTTGGGTCGACTGGAGGCTGTGCGCTTTTTTATCCTCACGCTGTAATTAATGACTCTTGTGGATTTTGGGAAGATAAACGACTGTTATACTAGATGAACATGAGACGGAGGTTATCTTTGGATTCAGTCGCTCGAATATGTCTCCAAAATGGCATGTTGGGATTAAGATAGTTATGTTTGATACAGCTTCTTGCGTTTCGAATGGAAAGCTTGCCTTTTTCAATAGGAATCTGCTATTTTCCCGGGAAATGAATGATTAAAACAATCAGAAGGAACATGGAATTGGGAATGTCTTCATTTGGGTTGGTAAATGTTGTGAATTTTGTAGATTATGTTGTCAGTGTCTTTACATTGACGGTAGAGATCCCAAGTGTAAATCAATGACGGGAAAACTAGCGTGTTTTGCGACACTTTGCTTCCCCAACGTTGAATTACCTTCGGCATCTTTTTGACGCTTAGAATACTTTCAAAGCGTATTATTAGGCATATAAATCTCAACTAAGTACTAATAAAAAAGGCGCAAGTAATACTACATGGAAATGCCGAAGATTCACTAGGAACGTTAGTGCCAATAAAGAAGAAGAAGAATCTTCATTTTAAAGTTTTGTTGGTATTAATATCTTGGATTTAAAGCTTCAGAAAAATTTACACCGTAAATTAAGCTGTGTGTAAGACTATCTGATAGTTTTTGTCGTTTTATTAGTATTTTAAGTAGTGCTAAGCTGGTACATATGATGACTGAAAAGTAACTGAATTATAATCATTCGCTTAGAGATACTACGACATTTGATGTAGGACTACGTCTTTCATTTCTATACTGGGATGTAAGTTCAAAGTTTCGAAAACGAAAGCGATACGCCGGACCAACAAGATTTTGAACGTTGATACCTCATAAACAACGAAATGATATGATAAACACATCATTCGAAAGAAAAAATATCTACACGTTATATGCTTGTTACTTATTGATCCAAAAACTTGTTGCAATAGCTTGAAAATTGCTTCCAAAACAGGCTGTTCAAATCACACAAAATCTGTATATAAGCGGATACCCGCTCAAAAATCCACTTAGTTATAATTGTACAGCGATTGGAGTATGTTATCGTTATTGTGGCGAAGATAACTTCGTTCATTATGAAAGCGCTGATGAACGGTGTC
The DNA here is from genome assembly GCF_029784135.1 of Toxorhynchites rutilus septentrionalis. NCBI lineage: Eukaryota > Metazoa > Arthropoda > Insecta > Diptera > Culicidae > Toxorhynchites > Toxorhynchites rutilus. The sequence goes on from NC_073744.1 coordinate 53,686,872, forward strand.
ACCAAGAGCTTGTTTGTGCAAACAAACGGCATTGGTGCGTCGAGTTCGGTAAAGATTCCCTTCCCTCTAAAGCTGAAAGGGAATTCACAGGAGAGAAGACACCCTCGCTATACGGCCGCTTTTTATACGGCATTTCGCTATAACGGCTCTCTTCAATTAAGGCACTTTTTAAAATGATTCGCTAGAACGGCAAAATTTTTTTTTCGATGTCGACATAGACCCATTCCATGCCAAATCGATATAGTGGTTCTCAGATTTTCGTGAAAAGTGGTAGATTTGTGTCTTTCGCAAGTTTAGTATTTTTCCAAAACGAAAAAAAGACTCCAATTTTGATATGACGATCATCTAAATTGACTCGCTAATTCAAAAGTTATGCTTTTTTTAAAATAATTTTGGAAAAACGGGGAAAAACTGAAAAACCATCGGTTAACTTAGAAAGAATCATAACTCAAAAACGACACAAATCAAATCTCTGATTTTTAGATACGTTTCAATAAAAACTATAAAAAATATAGCGTCCTAGGTCCCGAAACCATGTAAATTATAGGGAAAAAAAACAAGTACAATGAATAATTAAGAAAACAAAATCCGATTTTTGCGCAAGTTTAATATTTTTATGTCGATCATCTGAATCGGTCCAGTTGTTCAAAAGTTATGAAATTTTGACAAAAAAAATCAATAGGAAAAAGGGGAAACATTTGATTTTTTGGACCACCCTGGAATGAGCCCCATAATGAAAAATTAAAAAAAAAAGTCACAGGAGGATTGTGTCTGAGACACGACCGCATAGTTGACGTAGGATTCCGTTGGGCTATCTGTTGATTTTGGAATTACGTCGTTAAACTCTTTGATAATGATTTGGTGACCCTGAAAAGGGCCGTTTTGTTTGGTTGTTGGATACTGTTTGTTCACTCCACCAGTGTTTACCGAGTGATGATGACAGAAAGATGGTAAACAGTCGTTGGATGGTGCGAATCAGATAAAAGATACCGAAGTGGAAGGAGATTTAGAAAACCGCCCTCTGTGATCCTAGACGAGATGCCCCCTGTGTTATGTATGGATGAAATAAAGAAAAAAAACTCAGCAATGTAATATAAGATAATTACCAATACCGAACACAATTATCAATTTTTCTCAACAGTAAAAACATGTTACTTTAATTTAGGGAAAACATATTTGAAATGGAAAAGGTATTTTTATTTTATAATATTTACTTTCTGAGGGTTTATTGAGGTTGAATAAGGTGAATATATCTTTGTGAACTAGGTAGGTATGATTATAATCCTTTCATCAGTATCCACAACAGGTATAGATAGAAGAAGATATAGGAGTACGTTTCATCACATTAAAATCCATTTCCAGTTTCGAACAAAGATCAATTTCGCTAGCGCAAACATCAAATGGACTAACAGCACTTATCACTATGTAAATGTAGAACATATGGGAATCTAATTTTCCAAATTCTCCCTTTTTTCTTCAGAGTTTTCCGAAAAAATTCAATTGTGATGTTTGGTTCAATTTTTTTTGGTTGAAATATGAGTAATATTTTTATGGGACCCCCTCTCCATTCCAGTGGGAGGAGGGGTGTCATACCATCATAGAAAAAATTATCATACCCAAAAACCTTCACATGTCAAATTGTGCTTGATTAGTTCTCAAGTTATTACAGAAGTGCAGAAGTTTGTATTTGTGTGCTCCCTATAATTAGTTTTTCATTTGTATGGCAGCCCCCCTCCCTCTTAGAGAGGGGGGTGGAGTGTTTAACCACCATGGAAACATTTATTGTACCCTAAAACCTCCATATGCCTAATTTGGTTCCATTTGCTTGATTAGTTCCCGAGTTATGCACAAATTTGTGTTTCATTTCTATGACAACAGCAAATGTGGCTCCAGAATCGTATAAGGAAGGGAAGGTCCATTAACGGACGCTTTAGATAGGCTCCGACCGTAAACTCATTGTGTCTGTTTGTTTGTTTGTTTCCTTTTCCTTCCCGGCGGGTTATCACTAGCCGGAGGAGATTATGCTATTTCCTTTACATTTATGATAGAGCGTGATCTGAGCATCCGCTCTATCATTCTGCGATGACTCACGCTCTAAGGCGTGATCCGTGCGGTTACAGTTCTTGAGTTATGCAGAAATATATGCTTCATACCTATAGCAGTCTACCCTCCCATCCTCAGAGAAGGGGGAGGAGTGTCTATTCACCATGGAAACGTTTCGTGTCCCCCAAATTTGGCGCCATTTGCTTGTTAGCTTTCGAATTATGCAGAAATTTTATCTTTCATTTGTATGGCAGCTCCCCCTTAGAGAGGGGGATGGAGTGTCTAACCACTGTAAAAACATTTATTGCACCCTAAAACCTCCACATCCTAAATTTGGTTTCATTTGCTTGGTTAATTCCATAGTTATGCAGAAATTTGTGTTTCATTTTTATGGTAGTCCGACCTAAGAGAGGTGGGAGGAGTATCTAACCATTGCACCCTAAAACCTCCACATGCGAAATTTGTTCCATTTGCTTGATTAATTCTCGAGTAATGCAGAAATTTTCATTTGTATGGCAACCCCCTTTAGAGATGGGGGTGAAATGTCTTACCACCATAGAAACATTTATTGCACCCTAAAACCTCCATATGCCTAATTTTGTTTCATTTGCTTGATTAATTCTCGTGTAATGCAGATTGTATGGCAGACCCTCCAACCGAACCCCCCACCCCCCACCACCCCTTAAAGAGGGGGGTGGAGAGTCTTACCACCATAAAATCATTTATTGCACCCTAAAACCTCCATATGCCAAATTTCGTTTCATTTGCTTGATTAATTCCCGAGTGATATAGAAATTTGTGTTTAATTTGTATGGCAGACACCAATCCCCCCTCCCACCTTAGAGAGGGGGGAGGGGTCTCAAACTATCACGAAAACCTTCCCCGGCCCCAAAGATTCCTACATACCAAGTTTTTTTTCGTTTTTGAGTTATGATTTTTCAAAGTTACCCGATGGTCCAAAAAATCATTTTCCCCTTTTTCCCAAAAATGACTTTCTTCAAAAATTAATTACTTTTGAACTACTGGACCGATTTAGATGATCGATATATCAATTTTAAGCCTACCATCTAGTATTTTTTTGAAAAAATAACACACTTGCCAATTAATTGGATTATAGTCACATACATCCAGTGTAGTCGCATAGAAATGTTGAACAAAAACTTAAAACATGTTAATTTTGAAAAATAACTTAAAAAACGAAATATAACACCTCTCTGGTATTCGGATATATTATGTGAAAAAACCTCAGCATTCAGGAAATAATATAAAAAATATAGCGCCCTTGGTTCCGAAACTATGTAAGATATAAAAAACAAATATAAACAACAAAATCCATTTCTATTTGAAGAGTAATATTTTTCCAAACAAGACTAGCTCATTGGCTTTAATTTGATAAGTCGATCATCTGAATCGGTCCAGTAGATCAAAAGTTATGATTTTTTTAGTGGAAAAAATAGGAAAAAAACGCTTCCCTGGTTTTGAGATATGTTATGTGAAAAATCCTCAACTTTCCAGAAACAATATAAAAAACTATAGCGCCTTTGGTCTCGAGACTATGAAAACAATAATAAACGAATATAATCATAAATAAAGAGAGCAGAATTCAAATTTTCTGCAGGTATAGTAATTTTTCAAAGAAGACCAGGTGATTGGCTTTAATTTCGCATGTCGATCATCTGAATCGGTCTAGTAGTTCAAAAGTTATAAATTTTTGAAAAAGCCATTTTTGGCAAAACTGCGAAAAAAATTGTTTTTTCGGACCACCCTAAAATGGAAATGGTCACCCAAACAAAACAAAAAACACGGGTCTCATCATTTACGATAAAGAACAAAACTACCACTTTTGGCGAAAATCTGAGAACCACTTTATCGGTTTGGCATGGAAAGGCTGTATATAGATGATTGCTACAGGGTGGGCCATTTAAAGTGGAAGGATTTGTTTTTGCAATAGCAAAGTAAAGAAGTGAAATTTTTAATTTTTTTTTGAAATTCATTTATTTTGGTCCAAGGAGATTTGTTCTAACTACTTTTTGATTATGATATCTCGTAAATGACCGCCTCTGGCCTTGACCGCAAAATGTGCCCTTTTTTCGGCATTTTCCATCACTTTGCCCAATGTTTCGGCCGATATGGCAGCAATGTCGGATATTGTCTTTCAGCGCAGCCAGGGTCCTTGGTTTACCAGTGTATACCTTGGATTTTAAATATCCCCATAAAAAAAAAGTCAGGAGGCGTCAAATCAGGTGATCTCGGTGGCCAGTCATAATCGCCGTTTTTCGATATTAATCTTCCGGGGAACATTTCGCGCAATAATTTGGTCGTGGCAGCCGCTGTATGGCATGTAGCGCCGTCCTGTTGGAACCAGTAATTGTCCAATTCATTTTCACGAACAAATGGCAATAAAAAGATGCCTAACTCTTGCGAACGATGGCGACCCGATGTCGATGGAGTCTCTGCAACACTGGCTCGAACGGCATCAATATTCTCGTCGAAACGTCTTGGTCGTTGTCTGGACAGATGACTGGCATTACCAACACTACCAGACGATATAAATTTGGCATATAATCGACGTATAGTGTTGTCTCCAGGCGATGTTTTAACTTTATTTTTATTTTTCCACGCACGTTTAGTTACCACAATTGAGAAGTTATTTTGAATGTACAGCTGAACAATTTCAGCGCGTTGTTTAGGTGTGTATTGTTCCATGGTTAAAATTGTACTGAAATGACGCTTCCAACGCGGTATGACATTTGTTAATCTGACATCTCTGTCAAAAGTTATGGGGTTGCCAGATGCTTCCACTTTAAATGGCCCACCCTGTATATTCCTTAATTACCTAGAGGTAAAGGGTCATCCATTAGCGACTTGACAGTTTTGTGTCTTCGTGTGAATGAACCATTAAATCGTTTTAATGATCTGTCAATATCAAAACCTTAGTCAAAATCAACATTTGCATCATGGTGAAGTGCACAATGAATCTTTGGGTACGTCCTTGCCAGATTAAATTGACTCAAGAACTTAAGTCACTTGACCATATGAAGCGTCGAAACTTCTCCGATTGGGCTCTGGCGAATCTTGTAGAAAATGAAGATTTTTGTCACAAAATCATCTGCAGCGATTATGGCTTTGTCAACAAACAAAATATGCGTTATTGGTCAGATGCAAACCCATTTGTGCTTCAAGAAACACCATTGCCTCCGAAAAAAAAACTGTTTGGTATGGTTTTCATTGCGGGGGAGTGATTGGGGTGTATTTCTTCGTCGATGAAAACGACTGTCATGTTACCGTCTCAATGGGGAGCGCGATATGTTAGAAGACTATTTTTGACCAGAATTGGAAGATATTAACAACTTGCCACACAGCACACGTTACAATGGATTTATTGGAAAGTGATAGGAGTACCGGTAAGTTGCTTCGTTTTTTTTCAAAAATTAATGCTTTATTCTGCAAAAATGGTTACAAACGTCGAGTCAACCAAGTTTGCCAACATCTAGGGATTTTATATTCCTTCGATTACAGTCCAAGTGTTCTATCCGTACCATGCTACAAGTCTGGGTCGTATCACACCACGCTAGACTTCATCTATAACTTTTCGATCGACCTCTATCAAATTCAACAAGCACTGAAATGAGAGTACGACATCACAAACTACATTCTAATTGTGTTGTGATTTATTCAAAATAGTTTATCATAAATGAGTCGTTTAGGAATGGTTTTGGGAATTTCAATATTATGCCAAATATTACTCTCGTTTGCTGCTTTTGTTCGTGTGCCTGTCCCCTAATATATCACGCTAACCGAGAAATAAAACATTCCGAGTTTTGACTAATTGCTTCATTTAATTCAACAACTATATTACAAGCGAATAATTTTGTTCACAACTGCTGCTACAATCCGCCATACATATATTTCGTTGCTGGCTCAGCACAAACACGCACCCACTCCCACCACTTGAAAACCGCGAAAAATTGTTCCTCCGCTAACTCTTTTCCAAAAAAAAAAAAGCAAACGATGTTCACTCGTAGCAGCAACAGCAGCAGAACCGATAGTGGGTAACATCAGAAAACTGGAAGGCAGCCAGATCCGGTTATTCCACAAATTTGGGTAAATATTTCCGTCCGCCGCAAATAGGGTTGATCAATTCGGACACGTGAAAAAAGTGTTCTGTCTGCGGGTTCATTACTAATGCACACAATCCATCAGCAAAATAATGACGGCAACAACGTGGGAGCTATTATCCGAAAATGTCGTCACTCGCTCCAGAAATCGAAAAAATATGTCTTGTTTTCCACCCACCGCGCCCACACTCCCATTACGACCGGGCGATGGCAAAATGCCACACCGAATCAAACATAGCGATGCCCATCCACTTCGTGCTCCCACTCCTCCTCCGATGGAAGGACAGACGGACGGAGGAAGCAGACAAAAATGTTGTTATGTACAAGCTAATTCATTTGCATACGAATGTGCCACTTCGTTCCCCATCGGCGAACCGCAGAGTGCTCATCCAAAATGGGCGTCACAGGACGTACAAAAAGACGTCGCACAGAAGACCGAGGCGGGAAAGCTCCGGAAAACCGCCCCCCTACCCTTGCCATCTTCACCTTCCGGAAAGGTGAATAGTGTTACCTAATTTGGTTCCCTCCCACACTCGCTTCACTTCGCACGTCATCCCTGCTCGAGTCCACTCCTGGCACTACTTTTGGTACAGCGCGGTGACGGCGATGCTCGGGCAGGAGATCATAATAGGGGAAAATTAGCCTTATTCTTTTGTGATTCTACCTTCGCCCAAATGTTGCCTCATTGTTGAACGAATTTTGTCCCAAAGATGCCGTATTTTTGATTTTAATGGTTACGGGCACAGTTTCCGCTGTGTTTTGATTCAGATCGGTGTGGTCTTTTGTGGAACGCCATTCTCCGAAGGGTCCTCTGATTAATGTGGGAAATTGCCCATTTGTATCATATTCAATGAAGCTTTTATAGTTTAATTAGGGAGCCGAATGGAGAGGCCATTATTGGCATACTTTGTACTTCCCCCTCAAAAAAGGAACACCGAATTCGAAAGGTGACGTGCGCAGCCACACACATCAACCATCATTACCCACGTCAGCCCAAACCAAGCACTTGAAACGATCTTATGAATATTACATTGAAAAAAAAAAAAGAATGGACGAACATAGCGGAAACCTTTCCTTGTCAATCCATCCACCGGGAGGATATATTTCGAATTCACTCAACCGCTGGCACCCCCACAAACAACTCTGCGTTGACCTCCCATTTTTCTCCTCTTGGCAGATCTCTTGACAGTCACCGCTCTCACCCTTCCCAGAGTCCCACTTGAAATAGCGCCGGAGCGTTCGCACACGGCAACATATGCTATCGTGATTCACATATTTTTCATGCTCGAATTTATGCTCCACTTAACTAGGCGGCAGCAACCATTTTTGGGCGGAAGAATTTTTCTTCCACTTCCTACAGTTCCTCCGCGCGTGGAAGGAACTCCGTTACGGTTGAAGTTTCCGTGGTGGTGCAAAATGATGGCTGGAGGATTTTATGTTTGCTACTTTTACCCCGGGTCACCCCCTCCCCCAACCTCCGTTAGAGCTGATTCAGGGAAGACGTCGCCGTCGTCTTAACCGTGGCCATGATTGAAAATAGAAAAATAAAAAGCTTGCTCAGCAGTTGCTGTTTTTTTACGCCCTGTTTTTCTTTTTTTTTTTTTTGAAGAGGGCTGTTTCTTGAACTTCTCAGCAACACCATCATGGTCATCGCACACGAGGGGTTGATGGATTGTTTAGATAACAAAAAAAATCCTATTAATATGGGACTATATCGTAAAAATGGATTATTATGGGCCCCATCGGACGATGCTCCGAAGTATACTTTGGTCCGGTGGCGGAGAGCTCAATCCAAATTGATGCCGTGAAGTGGAATTTCAAATGACATTTCGTTCAAATTTTTATGAGTGATATCGAAGGTTGATGGAGATTCTAGCGACCTTCCGTTGCGGGTATAATAATAAGTTCGATGGGCGGATCGTAAACAAACGGTAGCAGTTTGTGGAAATGAATAATTTTAGATTCACTGGAGAGATAACTTCTTCTTATTTTTTTTGTTTTTTGGCTAGAAAGCCATATGAATATTGAGGTGGATGTCTAAGAATTATTTGAACAATTTTAGTTTTTTGACTGTCCTTTGTAAAACACAGACTAAACATACACCAAGGTTTTTTTTTACGCGGGGGATACGTACCTCGTAAAAAAACCGCGTAAAAACCGCGTTAATTGGAAAATCCGCGTAAAAAACCTGACTGTATATACAATTTAAGCCCTGCATTTAATGGATTTAGCTGAATAATTTTGATGAATCCTACTATTTAATACTACTAAACGGACCAAACAGAATCACATCGTTTCGCTACCTTGTTGAGCGTGCGTACTCAACTTGGGCGACTTGTGTTATGCAAATACTTGTATAACATAACTAGTTTAAAAATAATAATGAACAATTCATGTTCGCATTCAAATTTATTAGAAAGAGCTTTTCGAAAGTCTCATTATTTACGGAGTTATAGATATTTTAGTGATGCAGTACTACATGGGCTCAAAACTCCCGGGATTTTAAGTGAAAAAATAGCTTTTTGGGCAAAGCTATTAATTCCTCCACATAGTTTCCTTCGAGGAAAACACTTTTTATCACAAGTTTCCAACATTTCGATTCCATTTCTGTAGTACGAAACGTCTAAGTCTTCGAAATATGCCTCAGTGCCAACCTGCTACCTGTCTATGGGACTCAGGAGTGTGGTAATGGATCCACATGTTATCCATTGTCACAAAACGTCGAAAGAAGTCCACTCGATTACGATTCAATAATACCAAACCGGCGCCGCTGTTTTTGGTCGGTGGTCAGCAAACGCGGTACCCATCGCGTGGATAGCTATTTCATGCTCAAAATGTCATGCAAAATGGTGGGATACATTCTTTTGAAATGTCTACGGCCTCAGCTGACTCGCGTAAGTTCACTTTACAAACGTTCAATACGAGTCGATGCGTTTTTTTACGGTTTCTAGATTCGTAGCCTCTTTTGGCCTTCCAGAGCGAGGTGCATCTGCGGTACTTGTACGGCGCATTTTAAATTCACTAAACCACCGATGAACTGTTGTTCTCCGAGGAGCTGAAATGGAATAACATTTCGTCAACCACTGCATTGATTGTTTAGGAGTTTTTCCGATCAAAACACAATTCCATTTTCTATACGAATGCTCAGGTAGTGAGACTGAAACAAATGTATTTTGTGAACACATAAACGAAATGTCATGAAACTTCAAACATAACCTAGTGACAGATGAATCTCTAGAAATGAATTTTGTTCATTTTCTAGTGGCGCCATCTGTTGAAAAATCCTGGGAGTTTTCAGCCCCATGTACTATCTCATCTAGTACGGCTTTAACCCAAAACTTTAAATGCGTTTTTCTCTAAACTAGATTTTTCAAAATGTCGCACACGATATCTCAAGCAGTGTTGCCATATTTTCATCTTTATCGGAAGGGGTAAAAATCTTTTTCTACTATCCTTTTTCTCCCAAAAATCTGTACCATCGAAAATGCTCGTTATAGAGAAAATCTGTTTTATTGGCATGGAAAATACATTTATTTTCAACAAAAGATGACATTTACTTGCTAACTTCATTTTTACATTTACTTACTGAAAATACTACATTTTCAGTAATTGTACATTAACATTAACATAACTTTCATTCAATGAAGTGTTCAGTCAAATCTTGTGATCATAAAAAATTTTTATTGCTGAGCGGATTTCGAAGCTTATTCTTATTCTGATTGTATTAAAAAAAATCGCTCGACGCAGGAGTAAAGCATAGTGAGATCGCTAGAAACGCTGGAAATGCGAGCGAACCGTTAATTATTTTAGGCATCCAATTTTTGTCCACCAATCCTGGAAATGATTGTTTTTTGAAACGGACAAACATTTCTTGCCCCCCTAAAACCTTCACAGGCCAAATTTGGTTCTATTTTCCTGATTAGCCATTTCATTCTTTCTACCCGTCAGTCCGTTGCATTCATTCATCTGCTATTTTTACAGATTTATGCTTCCAACTTAGGGGACAACTTTTGACTACTTTTTGACGCAGAACTATATACGTCTTTCAGGAAGGGTGCCAAATCAGAAAACAGGTCACGTTTTTATGGAATAAAGTTAACGTTATTTTCACTGTGAACGAATTCTCATTATTTACATATCAAACGAATCGGATATTCGGAAAGATTTGTTTGATATGCTATACATTACAATGAGCTAATCTCTAACCGGTTTAAATTCATTAAAACTGGAAGAACTTCCTTTTTTCCCATACTTTTGTTCTGCCGATTTGTGTGCTAACCATACCCGTGTTTCGAATGCTCATAACTCGAACATTTCTTAACTGATCGGAACGATGTTTGCATCAATTTTTTTTTGTCCCATTTATTTATTTCAGGCTCATTGACATTTTAGCTGTAACAGAGCCGAATTTTAATCGTGTACATGTCACATATTTATCATATCTATAATTAGCACATTACACAGTTGCCATTTTTCGGCGTTAGAGTATTCCCTTCTATACCATTCCATATGGTACACACATTTACACAGTAGCAGCCATTTAGGCGTAAGAGTTTTCTATCTGTTCTTCCATTATCCAGTTAGACCGGACAGCGGAGACAGTTGATTGATCATTGTTGAGTTATTTATAGAACAGCAGCCCGATGTGTCTTGCAGAGCAGAGCAGTTGTATGGATGAATCGATCATATTTCGACCGTGGATCGATCTCCATCGCTGATGATTGTTGCGTGGACGTAGTTATTCTGTAACAACACAAAGATGGTCAATGAGGGCCCTGAGTTTCGAACTCACGATCGATCGCTTACTAAGCGAACGCGCAACCAATGTGGCTACGGAGGCCCCCAATGTTTGCATCAATTGATAGGAAATATTTCTACGCGTCTATCACAATAAATAAAATATAATTTTTCATTAAATGAACAATTGAATAACTGCAAAATGTCAAGCGTTATTTAAATGCCCTAACTGCCAAGTTTTGATTGGCCCGATTTACGGTTTCCCTAACACAGACTTCAAAATCGATGTACCTGTGAAAAACCACTCTGCACATACTAGAGGCGAATGAACTGAAAAGTTTAAAACCTCTATAATTCATCACGTTCGTTCTGCAAATACGCATGCAAGTCGGGGGTATTTTTGTTCCCACCGAGCTGTATATCCCTAACACCGACTTCAAAATCAATGTGCCTGGGGGAATCCGCTTTTCAAATACATGCAAGTCAGGGGTATTTTTTTTTTGTGTTGAGTGCTTTTGTACTTGCTTGTCGTTTTACAGGCCGGAATATGTTTCCCTAAAACGTAATTTAAACTGAGAAGTCTGCGAAAATTGTCATTTCAGATACTAGAGGTGAATGAACTTTCGCGGTTCGAGAACTACGTAAACATGAGATGTGCAATATTTTCAGAGTGAAATGTAAAATACAATGATCGTTTGACAATTCTTCCGTACACATATTTTGGTAGTCCTAGGTATCATATCAAACGTAAAAAGACATTCATCAAATTGATTTGTAACGAGGAACATATTCTATTATAAAAAATTCGATGCATATTAAAATAATATTTAAAGTTACAAACAAGTGGATTGTATAATATAATTGCGCAGTTCTAAGTCGAAAATATGCGGTCGTGTCCTATATACAACCCCTCACCATTTTTTTGTTCATTTTGCTTTTGGTAGTTACAAAACTACAATTACATGTTTCGTAAAACTTTTTTTATTTGAAATGTCAATCATTGGAAACGGTCCAGTAGTTCGAAAGTTATGATTTTTGGAAAAAAACCATTTTAGGAAAAAAATGAAAAATGTGATTTTTTGAACAACCCTAAAACGAAAATCGTCACTAACGAAAAAATTAAAAAAATACGGGTCTAATTGTTTCCGATAAAGAACAAATCTATCACAAAATGTGAGAACCACTATATCGGTTTGACATGGAATGGCTGCAAAACGATTTATATCGAACTAAAATTACAGTCACACGCGGAATCATTAATGATTTTTCGGTTTTGGTTTCCCTCTCTTTCCCACTTTTGATCAGTATTCATTGCCATAAGGTGGTTTAAATATTATAGAATAATAATTAGGACGTGTTCTCATTAGCAGAAATCTGAAATTCAATATGTAACTATAGTGCAATTCCAAATGAAATAGAACTAAAAATGCTGAATTCAAAAACTTGTATTTTTGATTCGAACGAAACTTTTGGATTGGTTTGGGTTGGAGGAAATATGAATTTTTCACTGCATTTGGGAATTTTTTGACTCAAGTGTAACTTTTGAAAAGGGCGTAAGAGAAATCTTTGATATTTTATATCTCAAAAACTATGAGAGAAATATTGATGTTAAAACGTGAAAAAATAGTACTCTTTTTTCATTTACAAAAAAATACTTTAATTTGCAATATCTAAAATACATATTTTTATTTTTTTTAAATTTTTGTATATAAAATAGAAGTCATGTAGAAAATTTAAAAAATGGGTACAAGATGGTTAAACTATTTTTGATGAACTTTGTGAAACATCGAATTATTATGAATTTTCGAAAGATCGAATTTTTGTATTTTTTTTATTAATTCGTTTATTTTTACAGGCTCAATTACATAAGGAATTTTTGTATGTTAACAATCATTTTTAGCCACAAAGATCGCTACGTTCTGTATGTCTTCAAATGTTTTCCAACGTAACTATTAAACATTTAGTTTTACCATAATGATGCATTTGGAAAAGTTGTTGAAAAAAATAAGCAAATTCATAACATTTCATGAACTTGGCGGTATAACACGACAAACATATTAAAAGAGCCTATTCACTAGAAAAAAAACAATAAATTAGAAATATTTTTTTTAAATATCTCGAGAATGGCTGCATTCAAAGGAGATTGATAAAAAGCTTTTTGATTTTTAATCACATCAGGGTTCATAATTTGTGGCTAAAAATGATTGTATGTATACAAAAATTCGAAGTTTGGAAAATTCATAAAAATTCGATGTTCCACAAAGTTCGTCAAAAATAGTTTTACCACCTTGTACTAATTTTTTTTCAATTTCCTGCATTACTTCTATTTTATATGAAAAATTAGAAAAAAAATAATATGTATTTTAGATATTGCAAATCAATGTCTTTTTTTGTAAATAAAAAAGCACCCATTTTTTTTCTCAGTGTATATTCTTTCACGTTTGGACAACAATACTGTATAACTTTTTCTAAGACACTATTTCGGTAGGACCCATAGTTTTTGAGATATAAATTATCAAAGATTTCTCTTACTAAAATCGATACGAAATCGAATCAAAAGTTACAGTTGAGTCAAAAAATCCCAAATGCTGTGGAAAATTCATATTTCCTCCAACCCAAACGGAATACAAACTTTCATTCGAATCAAAAATACTCATGTTTTTTCATTTGTCGATTTCATTTGGAATTACCCCCACTGTCCGTATTACCCACATTTCCCTTAGATCTCAATCTTGCTTTTGTCGAAAATGTTCATAAACAATAACATTTCCAACTGGTTTGTAGCAGTTTTGGTTATTTTGTGTGCCACACCTTCGATATGAGGGCAAATTTGTCGGTTCACTTGTCTCTTCTATCAAAACCAACAGATCACATAATTTCCGAGAAACAATTTTTGTTCTTTTATTCCATAGATATGGAACGGTTAAATTTCTTGTTAGATATGTACCAGGTGTATATAAACTCGTGCTCATTCTTATGTTAGGTTGGGGAAAAAAGTTCATTATTTTTGCGTGAAATTCAAACCTTTTTTTAATATGCTTCGGATTGTCCAATTGGGGTAAAATATGCACCGTTTTGTTGTAAAAATATAAAAAAATTTATTGAAAATTAAAAAAGAATAAAAAAAATGCACGCATTTCACTGTTACAGTATCGGCACCATAAATGCCATTCTCAATTTCAGCGGTCTGGCTTACATTTTCGCCTTGATAGAAAAAGTGTGAAATGAATCGAGTTTTTCTGTTTGTTGATTTCTATTGTTAACACCCTTTAATTCACAACTGAATGAAACAAACAAAAAACAGCAAAAGTCTTTTTTTAGTGTGAAATGTCACCTCTCCAACGAGCCTAAACTTGAAATTATATGATTGATATTACGCGAGATATTGAACACTAAAGCCAGCTCCCGAGACAATAATGGATTTCTTTTTCCTCAATTTAATATTATTCTAAACGCATTTTTCAAATATCAACGAAATTAACATCTTATTGAATTTTTTGACACATTTAAAAAAAAGGAGGTATTTAAATTAAGTTTTTTTTAAATCGCCTATTCCTTTTGGTGAGTACGAAATGGCACCGCTATACGTCAAACTTTGTTAAATTAATTTTGCAACAAAAATATTTTGAAAAGTATTAAAGGGGAAATTTTTTTGAGCTTTATACATATACACATATTATTAGATTTAATTTGTTTCCCTAAATAGTTCTCTGATTTTCCAACAACTTTGTCAAACATCATATTTTAATCAGACATCTGGATTTTTAAAATTAGGATCAATGATTTTGAATGTGCCTTTCTAAAACATCAGTCGTAACTGAAATTGATCATATAATAATGACAATTGTGATTTTTGATAGCTTTTATCATAAGTACCAAGTTACAAAACAGCCGGAAAGGGTCGGGTCAGCGGCCGGTTGATTTGGCATGAGGTTGTTCTATATCAACTACACTCAACCTGCTACCCGGTTCTAAACTATTTTGTATGTGTAACAATAACGAAAACCTCATAAATACTTACCTATTTTTGACGTAGGACTATGTAATGGTGACAAATCAAAAAACAGGTCATAATTAAAAAAATGAAAATAGTAAATGTAGTGTTCTTTGTACGGACGATGTGGATTGAGAAAATATGATAAATTCCTAGTACTTCTACCAAAATTCATCATTATAATATCATATATAGATAAACAAGATAAACAAGCTATTTGCTATTTCACAGCATTCATGATTCATTAGTTATCCAGCTTGTGATCAAACGGCAAAGAAGTGTTCCAAATGGCCTTTTTTAAGACCGACGGTTTAGTTTAGTTTTTCAAATAAGCCTTTTCAAAGCTAGAGAAGAATGAACTTTGAAAATTTTGGAGTACCGTGATTCAAGCCATGAAAAACTTTATTCAAGTCACAGTCTCTTTCTTGCTAGCAGGCAGCCGTCTTTCACAATGCTGATGTCAGACATTGCTGTTCGCTCAATACAAAGGGAGAATGGAAGATAGATACCGCACGCAGTGGTACAGTTTCGTTCGGTGGAGGCACCGCGTCGATTTTTATGTCGTCTGGTTGAGGGTGCTTCTGCATCCTGTACTGGTGTGTAGGTTTAGAACATGGAAAACGGGTGCGTTACGTTTGGGGTGCAAAGATTTGAGCATTATTACCACTGCCGGCCGAGGGTTTATGAGTGATGTTTGTTATTTATTCACCCATAATATTTTTCCCATAGCTGAAAAACTGCTTTTAAACAAAACTATCGAAAACAGAAAAATCTTTGAAATTGGGTGAAGTTACAAAAGACTATAAACATGCCAAGTCCATGGAAGTCAAGTTGGTCAGCGGTTGATGCATGTCGCCGGAAGGCCGTGAAAGCACTATAAATATGGTGTTCGCTCTGGCCAACCTTAGTTTCTATTTTGCTACCGTGTTGAAGGGACGTGCAAAATGTTTCGCTTAAGAATGTATTCTCAGAATATGGGCGAAGAAAGCATAGTGCGGAGCTTGCATTGATTTCATGAGTTATCAAATAGATAACGGTGGTGACGGAACAAATATGTAATCACTTTGTGCCGCACTAAGTCTAGAATATTCGCGATGAATACTAATTGCGTTACGTGCATTGGAAATAACGACACGAATCTCATGAATCACCCATCTTCAACTGCTTCTACAAACCACGGTTTCTTTTAGGGCCATCTGAACATTCAACTCAAGAGGTATTTCAAAAATGTCGACGCATTCCGCGATGCATCATAATTCGGAGGAATCAAAAACGAATTATTTTTTAAATTTTTTGCTGGAAGAGTACTGTGTACTGATGATGATGCTTTGACTTAAGGAGGCTTTCTCGGACTTTCATACTTTCTTAGTACACTGAATCTTGAGAAAGACCATTTGAAAAGTTGCCGCAGCCATCGGTCGCTAGCAGAATGATTGATAAATCGTGAATGGCTTATTGGTGACTCTTTCCGATCGATCAATCAATTTGCGTGAATTCGAGCATTGTTTCCGGGATAAAGAAGGCGTCAAAGTGCATCGCATTCCAAGCCGGGCATGAAGAAGGTATTTTTCAGCGTTGACAACTGAGAGTGGTTTCTAATTCCCCCAGAGATATTCTTAACTTGAAAAGTGGATAAATTTCCTGATTTTACAACACACTGAATTCTTTTTTACGCGATTAATGCATTTGCGTGTAATTTCGAGCAAATCGCGCAATCAAAAATTGACCAGTCATACACATGCGCTCGGCACAACCTCACTCGTACACATACTCGCAGGATTTTTTTCGCATTGAGGCGCCGATTGAACAGTACCAAATTGCGTAACTTCAGGAAAATCTCACATGAAAAAGTCGCGCAATCCATTGTATTTTGGATATTTATTTTCCTGCCTGTCAGCCGGCTGGAATCTCATCGGTAGCCCCCTCGTGCGCATCAACAATGATTGATGGAAAATTTATTTTCTTATATCTTCTCAAGTTCCCCAAACTTCCATTGATCCATGGCCCTATTTCATTTCTCTGCAAACTCATCCAAAGGGAAGAGTCAGTCAGTTCTTTTCTTTTCTTCTGTTCATTCACTTTTCCTGTTTACACAGCTCTTATCCAACCTCTCCACTTGCGGGGAGCCGAAAGGCTTGACAAGGCTTTTCCGGAGCGAAGATTGTTGTTTTGATATGAGAAAAGTTTTGTTTGCCTCAGTGTATATTTTCGCCACAGATGTGGGATACTGTGTGCGTTTTTTATTATGAAAGTTATAATTCAATTATTTTCTCGTTACCAAATGTGCTGAGTTCGAGACGTACGGGACATCAGCTGCCGTCTCCCGTGTCTCCTGGCAGTCAATCCTTACTGACTGACGAGAGGATGCATCGGATGGTAGTTGCCACTGACTTGCAAATTTTATTCATGACTTTTGAAACAGTGTGAGAACTGAGTGATGGCCTTTCTCGTGAGCCTGGATTTTTTTCTGTGTGAATCGCTCCCTTCGTTAATTTCATACATTTGCTCTTCATCCTGCGAAGAAACCGAAGAGAAGCGGGGAAACTTTGCATATGCTTTGGATCTTTGCATACGGATCGATCTGAATCTATATTCGAACTTCTTTCATCTTCGCGCAGGTAGTCGGCAGATTGCACTGCGCGACCTGTATAATTTACTCGTGCTTCAATCAACAAAAATACATTTCCAATGTTCCTCAGTGACGTAACCATTTCCGTCGCTTTCGTTTCGTATATCGAGAATTCCATTTTTCCTTTCCGGCGCGCGGAGCAACATCAACATCCCGCAACGCTCGGCAGGGAGAACACAGACACGTTGTAAACAGAAACGAGTATGGAAATTATGAAAATGAATTCACGCTGCAAAGTGCGGAGCAAACCAACATACGCGAACCCGACGGGAAGCCGCTATTTTCATCATCATTTCCCGTAACGTTCGCTCCGGCAGGTCGGTCTTCTGCAGAGGAATTTACTGCTGGAAAAGCACATTCATCCCACGGTCCGTAGTCTCCAAGCTGCATAACCCGCGGTATGTGTGTGTGCGTGTATGTGAGTGTGTTGAGTTTATTCCACAACCCTGGAAAAACCAAGATGAACAGCATTGTTGAGCGCTAACGGCGTTCGGCGGAACGAGCGATTTTTCATTATCCCTTATGTTCAAAACATACGTATGCTGATGAGGCTGGTCTGACGCCAGTTGGGCCGCATGGGCCGTCTAGGGAAAGGAATCGTTTTCCCATGGTGAGGCGATATTAAAAGACGGATCCAAATTGAAAGAAATGGGGCAACTTTTCGCTTCGCCGTCACAGTTTGTTGCGTTGTGGAGGGGACGGTGGGACCGAGAGGAAATGAAGAATCACCTTGTTTGCACCTATTGCCAACTGTGTTCTAAGCTGGCGGTGGATGATTACACAGGAATTTAGGATTACGATACAGGTGGTTAGGTTTGTAAATTTGTGGTTATTGCGATTTTTTCGCAATATACATCTACGTGAGTCAACGCAAATACGGCATGTTGTGGCTTGTACGAGCTCGGAAGCGAAGAGTTTCCGAAGATGTTCGAAATACGCAATTAGTGCTCATCGAAATTTATTGCGAAACTAAAATTATTTCGAAAGGTTACATTAGCTTCCTGTATAAATTTAAAAAAAAACATTATATTCCAAGGAAAAGTTGTATTGTACTTGCTTTGGGAAAAAATCGAACGCCCATGGAATAGAAACAAACTCCCACATACATATATTGTCACCCATCCGAAATGATCCAAATTGGCCTAGCTAATTCCGAAGTTTATATGTGCTACAACTTTCGCCAGGATGCGGTCAGAATGTTTTCCCCCCTCCTGCGCATCATTCCCGGCGCTCAATGTTCGGTTCTCCGTTGCCCGATCTCCCGACCTCACCATTATACGAACCCTGGCTCTGTTTTTGCTTTTTGTCTCGCTACCCGAGCGTTATAGCCAGGCAGAGCCAGCAACGATCCCAACATCGAACGAATGCATAGATGCTGGATTAGGTCGATCGCAGCTTAAAGCAGCTCAAAGTGGCAAGTGCATGAGGAAAGTTTTGCTTTCTTCGGGCGACCGTTCATGAGAGTGTTTTTATGGTTTGTTGTGGATGAAGTTTACCATTTCTGTGTGTGTGTGTGTGTGTGTCTGTGTGTGTGTTTCTGGTCCGAAAGTCAAGCAAATCGGTGGCAGAATAGAGAACAACGAGAGTGCTGTTGTTCGCACCATGCGGATCCTATTGTCGATTCCTAATCGCCATGTGCGCCCTTGATGCGTTGGACGTGATTACTTTGCAATGCATCGGCATATTCTTGGATAAAATCTATTCAATGTCAAGTGGGATGGACTAATTCGATCTAGACCCGATCGTCAAAGTTTTGGGAAATCGAAATCGGATGGGAAATCGAAAATCGAAAATCGAAAATCGAACAGATTTCCTCTGATAAGAATTCTCTATTACAGTTATGCGATTCAAGATTCATTAAATTTCAAATCTATCATAGACGGCTACACTAATTTGAAGACACAACAGTGGGTCTTTGTGGAGCATAACGCTCATTAAGGCTTCTGAAATTCTTTTAAGAAATAAAAAAAATACAGTTGTGTGCGATTCCAAATGAAATCGCAATTGATTTGAACGAAAGTTTGTATTCCGATTGGGTTGAAGGAAATAAATATGAGTTTTCCACAGCATTCAGGAATTTTTTGACATAAGTGTAACTTTTTAAAAGGGCGTACCGATTTTAGAATGAGAAATCTTTAATAATTTATATCTCAAAAACTATGAGTCGTATTGAAATAGTGTCTCAAAAAGAGTTATAGAGTATTGATGTCTAAACGTGAAAAAAATATACACTGAGCAAAAACATTAGTTCTCTTTTGACGTAGGATTACGTCTTTCGGGAACATATTGGGGTACAAATTGAAAATCGAAAATCGAGCACATCATGAAAATTGTCCAATTTCAAAAGCTCTACTTAGTCATTTCATGATGGATTGATGAAATTTTTGCGTCAATCGATTTCGGCACTCCATAACAATTTTTTATATTGAAGAAAATAACGTATGTCATGAAACTAACTATCGAACAATTGAAAAATCTCAACCCCTATCCTAACGGAA
This sequence comes from Toxorhynchites rutilus septentrionalis, assembly GCF_029784135.1. Classification (NCBI taxonomy): domain Eukaryota; kingdom Metazoa; phylum Arthropoda; class Insecta; order Diptera; family Culicidae; genus Toxorhynchites; species Toxorhynchites rutilus. Next base: position 53,706,891 of record NC_073744.1, read on the forward strand.
ATACCCTCTTTGGATTGGTCGAAATTGACGACACATTTCGGCGACGGTTCCTAACAGAGACATCAAAACCAAGCAACCTGGAAGAAATTGCAAATACATAGAAGAAAAGTGTTCCCTAACAGAGACATCGAAACCAAGCTGCCTGGGGGAAATCGACATTGCAAATACATGAAAGTAGGGGGAGCTTTTGCTCACACCGAAAAGTGGTCCCTAACAGAGACATCAAAACCATGGTGCCCGGGTGAGCTCGGCATGGCATATACATGCAAGTCGGGGGCATTTTTATATTGCAAGTAAGGTGAGTTATACGAGGTGTGTTCCCGCTCAAGAACGGGTCGTTTGGTTTAAGCTGTCTGTTTTGTTGTGTTCATTTGCACCCAAGGAAAGTTTATACGGCGAGAAAAATTGGAAAAGTGAAAAAATATTAGAAGTGATTTCCATATCCATATTCAAAATCAACAGATAGCCTAAAGGAATCCTACGTCAACTATGCGGTCGTGTCTCGGACACAACCCTCCTGTGACTTTTTTTGTTTACAAAAAAAAAAACTAAAATATATATTTTTTAATGTAACACTAGCTGACCCGGCAAACTTCGTTACACCCAAAATTTATTTTTCGTTATCACATCCACGTTTTCTTACTAAGCGCTGTTCATGGGTCCAATCGCAGAATTATTCATTGATCGATCTTCTAATCCACCCTTTAAAATTACCTTTTACTATAAAATTCCTAGTACTTCTACCAAAACTCGAGATTATAATATCAGATTATTTTCAGACACACTCATCGTTCAAGATTTTTCAACCACTTGCAAATAACATGTTTCTCCGTTACATTACATGCCAACTTTGGTTTTATTTGCTTGATTAATTCTCTAATAATGCAGAAATTTGTGTTTCATTTGTATGGCAGAACTAGCCCCCCCCCTCCCCCCTCTTTCCGTTAAGAGAGGGGGGATGAGTATCTAACCACCATAGATTAATTCATTGCATCCCAAAACCTCCTCATGCGAAATTACATTTCATATGGTCGATTAATTCTGGAGTAATGCAGAAATTTGTGTTTCATTTCTATGGCAGGCTCGTCTTAGAGTGGGGGGTGGAGTGTCTGACTATCGTAAAAACATTTATTGCGCCCTATAATCTCCACATGCCACATTTGGTTTTATTTTTTTGATTAATTCTCGAGTAATGCAGAAATTTGTGTTTCATTTGTATGGCAGACCCCCCACCATAAGAGAGGGGGGTAGAGGGGTATCTAACCACCATAGAATCATTTATTGCACCCTAAAACCTCCACACGACAAATTTCGTTTCATTAGCTTGATTAATTCTCGAGAAATTTAGAAATTTTTGTTTCATTTGTATGGCAGCCCCGGCCCTAAAATCCCTTACATACCAATTTTCATGTCGATCGGTTCAGTAGTTTCCGAGTCCATAAGAATCAGACAGATAGAAAGACAGCCAGACATAACTCCATTTTGACGTGGGACTACGTCTAACCGGAATATATGGAGGGTAAAATGAAAACCTAAACACAGAACATGCAGGAAAAAATGAAAGATTTCGAATGCTTATAGCTCGAACATTTCGTACTGGATAGCAGAGATGTTTGCATCACTTGATAGGGAATATTTCTACGCATCTATCGCAACTAACAAAATGTTGTTTTTCATTAGATAAACAATTGAATAACTGTAAAATATTAGGCGTTATCTAAACGCCCTAACTGCATCGTTTTGATTGGCCCGATTTACGGTTTCCCTAACACAGCCATCAAAACCAAGCAGCCTTGGGGAAATCGGCATTGCAAATACATGAAAGTAGGGGGACTTTTGTTCTCATCGAAAAATGTTCCCTAACACAGACTTTAAAACCAAGCAGCGAAATCGGCATTGCAAACACACGAACGAGCTTAGAGGCGAGTGAACTGAAAAGTTTAAACCCTCTTAAAGCCAAAAAGAAGAAGAAGAACACACGAAAGTAGGGGGAGCTTTTGTTCCCACCGAAATGTGTTCCCTAATAGAGATTTCTAAACCAAGGTGCCTGGAGAAATCGGTATTTCAAATTCATGCAAGTCGGGGGTATTTTTGTTCCGACTGGAATGTGTTTCCCTAACACAGACTTCAAATCCATGGAGCGTGGGGAAATCGGCATTGCGAATTCATACAAATCGGGGGTATTTTTGTTCCGATTGAAATGTGTTTTCCTAACACAGACTTCAAAACCGAGGTTTCTGGGGAAATCGGCTCTGCAAATAAATGCAAACTGCGAGTACTTTTGTCCTCGCTTGCCTTTGTGCAGAGTGGAATATGTCTGTCCTAACATGATCTTCTAAACTTTGGAACCTGGGAAAATCGTGCAGACACTAGAAGCGAATGAACTTCCCAGTTTCAAGCAAATTCGAGATTCGAGAAGTATGTACACTTTTGGGATGTAAACTTCAGAGGGAAATGTAAAATAAAATAATCGTTTGATAATTTTTTTTTGTCTTTATTGGAAAGATTTTCAGCCTTAGGCTGGTTCATCAAACGTTTGATAATTCTTCCGTACATATATTTTGTTCTAGTCATCATACCAAACGTAAAAGGTCCGTCATTAAATTTACTTGTAACGAAGAACAATCAATCACAATAAATGAATTGACTTTACACGGCATTTGTTCATTTTTTTTCACTCACAGAGCAAATATATTGAACTCAATTGAATTTGGAAACTGTTTCATTCAATCAAGAATTTAATCAATACAAACGAATGATTGCTAAGCTAAGGTAGTTCCACGTCAACCTTGCGGTTATATCATAGATATAACCCACTCATTTTTATATATATTATATATAAATGGATTTCTGTCTGTCTGTTTGATTCTTATGGACTCGGAAACTACTGAACCGATGATACGACATGAAAATTGGTATGTAGGGGGTTTTGGGGTTGGGGAAGGTTCTTATGATAGTTCGAGACCCTTCCCCTCCCCCCTTTCTAAGGTTGGGCTTCCATACAAATGAAACACAAATTTCTGCATTACTCGGAAATTAATCAAGCAAACGAAACCAAATTTGGCATATGTAGGTTTTAGGGAGCAATAAATGTTTTTATGATGGTCTGACACTCCTTTCCCCTCTTCAAAGAGGGGGGAGGTTGCTGAACAACTCGAAAGCAAACAGATGGAATCAAACTTAGCGTACAGAGGTTTTAGGGATCGATATACGTTTCTATGGTTGTAAGACACTCCTCCCCCTCTCTAAGAGGGGGCTGCCATACAAACGAAACACAAACTTCTGTATAACTTGAGAACTAATCAAGCAAATGGAGTCAAATTTGGGATGTGAGGGTTTTCGGGTACGAGAAAAATGTTTCAATGATGGTATAACAACCCTTTCTCCTCTGGAAAGGAAAGGGGGTCCCATAAACATAATACACATATTTCAACCAAACATGGCAATTGAAAATTTTCAGAAAACTCTCTTCTGAGAGTAACAACTCATTGCCGACTTCAACACCCGTTACAGTCAGTGTTGCCACATGTACATATTTATCTGGAATGGTGCTGATTTTTTCGTTATTTTTGGTACAGATTTTCGTCAAAAAGTACAGATTGGTACAGATTTTTTTTCCATTTGTGAAATTTCTTACATTTGAACAAAACAACATTAAGGTACATGACGACTTCTACGCCGCAGTATCGCTTGGTACTGCTAATTTTAAAAGTATTTACAATGTAATGATTGATCAGTTTCATAAGGACGAAATCCCTTATAAGGATTGTTTGAAAGGATTCGTGTCGGACGGTGCGACGTATGTTTTGTCCCAGATAAACAGATTGAATCGTTTGTGCCATGCTGAAAAACCTGAATTCACGATGCTACATGAAGAGGTGAAAGTTTTTTATTTGATCATTTTCACTAATATCTGCGAGAAATCTTGCGTTGATTCAGTGTCCAATGCTTTTAAATATGAAGATCATTTGAAAAGCGACAAGAATTTTGGGTTGAAATAGCAGTGAGAAAAAGATTCGATTTTGATGATTCGATGCTCAAGTCTACGGCAATGTTAGATCCCGGAAACTTTTCCAATTTTACTAGCATTAACGTTGCATTAGAAGCGTTCCCAGGATTGTACAATGAGAATGTACTAGATGTAGAGAATCAATTCTGTAGCCTAAAGATAAAATCATTTCGCAAGGAAATCACAATTTCAGAAAACGAGCATGTGCAGGGAAATGACGGTTCGCTCGTTCGGCGCTTCGATGCCTTGTTTGTAACGTTCTCGCTATGCCTCACTCCTCGGCGATTTTTTTCTGGATATAATCAGAACAAAAATAAGCATTGATATCGACTTAGCAAAGATACGATGAACGCTATTTTGTGGATTTGGTCAAACGTCGTGGTGGCAGCTCGAAAATTTTGAAAAATGATAGTATGCAAACTAGATTCAAAAAAACTATGTGTAAGCATCATCAAACACACGAATGACTTGCAAATGTAAATGTAGTGAATGTAGTATTTGTGGTAATTAAATGATATTTTTTTTTATGCTAATAAATTATTTTTTCTTTTACAACGAATATTTGCGATGGTACAGATTTTTGGAAAAAAAGTTCAGCGGGGTAAGATTTTTGACCCCTCTGGTACAGATTAAAATGTGACAATACTGGTCACAGTAATGTTCTTTAAACCGATGATTTTAAATCCAGACGGCGGATCAAAGTAAAAGATGAAATTTCTTATTGAAGGAGTTGCATAAGAGTGTCCGGAATTCAAATGATGAATAAAAAAGTGTCCGTAGTTAAAATCACGGCACAATGAAGAAATATACATATTTTTGTGAAATTCTCTGATTCATAACGGAGCCAGACTTTGCTAAACTCGATGAAACACTGGTATTCGCAATGAGAAGATAGGAATAATAGATTGATGAAATATTGAGAGGAATTCCAACTAGTGCAAGTAAACATGAAAATGACAAACACAGCAGAAGTTGTTCTTTGGTGTCCGAGAAATGTAATTACCAATAATAATTGCATTTTATGGTATGCGGACGACAAATGTGAATGGGACAATAACTCACACCTTCTCAAGATCCAATTTTCGTAATGTGCTGCGAGCGTAGAAGGCAGCTAATAATTTCCCATTATCATGAACACAATGTAATTGTCAACCTCCGTCCCAGCCGTGAAAGGCATAATATCATTCTGAAAATTTTGCACTAAACCGCAAACTCACGTCGCACACATCACTCACCACTCACCGTAGTCCTTTTCAGCATCGTTGGAAAACCCAACCGTCAGACCATAAAGTAAGAACATTTCATTCCGAATTACCATCCACCCACGACGCCTACGCCTGAGCTCAAGGCTGAATAACATGTCACAATAATAGCCCGGATGAATTATTACTATTGCCATAAAATCCCTGTATGTAAATCAAATTGCGATTCGGAGCGAATAAAAAGAGGTACACTACAAACGAGTAAAATTAGGGCAAAATGCAATAACCATCTGTCATAATACTCTCGGAATTAATTCCGGTTGCCTTTTTTCGTTTTCCTTTTTTTTTTTCTTGGCAAGCCCTTCGGTCCCATAACGATAACAATAATTGGCGGAGACAAAATCTCGCCACGTCGCACTCCGGCTCCGGTCCTGTCCGTCTGTCTGTCTGTCTGCACGGAGTGGATTCTGTGCCATAAACATTCCTTTCCCCCAGCTGTACCCTCGGTACGTGCGACAACATTTATTATTTCGTTTTATTCACATACATGTCTGTTTGTCCAACCATCCAACCGGAGCTGGGATTTTTTCTGCTTCCGGTGTATGAATGTGTTTTTTTTGTCCTGGGTGAGAACGATTTTTGGAGGTTTTAAAGTTGTGTACCGTTCTGAATCATATTTCGGACACTTTCTTCTAATTATCTTGAAATGCTTAATGCACTGATGATATAACTACAGTGAAAGCTCTCTTTAGCGACATCGCAAGGAACCGTCGTTATAGAGAATTATCGCTATAAAAGTTTGTCGTTATAGAGAGCTTAGATGTCGCTATAAGGAGAGAAACGCCTAAGGTCACGTAAAACAATCAAATTGTATTAGAAACAAAATCAATTGATGTCTAATATTCTTGAAACAAAAAAACATTAAAAGATATATAAAATTCAGTTAATTCGTCCGATAACAAAATTTTCTCTAGATAGAAAAAATATAAAATGATTTTATTTATCACATCGTCAGACATATACCAATTTACCAATTTAACATCATTGAAGCCAATATTCTTACCCTTTTCACGACTCTGGTCCATATTATTGATGATGAATGAATTCGCATTATGCAGCAAATTGAATTCATTAGACAATGTTGTCTTTTTAGTACCCATTTCGAACCTTTGAATGATGTCCAATTTATTTTTAGCGTTGAAGTTTTTCGTGTATTTCAACTCATTTTGGGCAGTGAATGTTTTCGAAGTGAAACAAACGATACTTTAAGTTATTGCCTGAATTTGATATCAAAAGTTTTATCCATAAACAATAGATTCATTTTCAAATTTATTGCAAATTTAATGCAATTTCATTCCTTTGCTCTAGGACAGAATTCTTGTACAATTTTTCAATTAATTTGTTTCAATAAGTTTTCCCTATCTTTTATGGTTTGAGTGGAGTGGAATTGAAAACTGTCGCAATACAGGATGTTATGTTCTAGTAAATAGAAGCGATAATATGTCGTTATAGGAAAAGCTCGTTATAAACAAATGTCGCAATAAAGAAAAGAATTTCTATGCGATTTTGAAGGGACCTTTGGACATGTCGTTATAGAGAGATTTGTCGCTATAAAGATTGTCGTTACTTTGTTACCCAGTCTACTTTGTTGTGCAAAATTGGTCCCAACAAATGGTGTCGACAACGGTACCGATATCGTGCCATTTTGCAATGATTTTGTCGACCTACCCTTCGTATTTGACAACCAATTATGAGCCAACATTGGGCCAATCTGGCACCGCGTCGACCACACGCAAAACTGCTCGACCCTTATTATGGCTCTGTTTCTTTTCAAGGAAATGAAAATAAAATGTAATGAAAGAAATACCGTTGAAAATATGTATTTTATTTCTAGAAAAAGCAATTTACACTTAAATACATCATCTTATCGGTTATTCACTTAGTTTTATAATGTACATCTAAATATATATTCATGTTAAAAGTATGTGTAGTATATAATAATATTAATGTGAATGCCTGCTGTCGGTGGAGCGGTGGAAGGCAATGCGAGATTAACCTGAAAATAAATAAAATAATTAATACGAAAGTACATTATACGTTAGAGATAATAGGAACGATAACAAAAACGATTCCTTGGTCTAGAAAAAACAGAAACAAGGAACCGTTTTTACTATTAGGTCGATTCCGTTCATAACAAAAAACATGCAAACTATGCAACAAAAATAAATCATTGTACTCACCTGTATTTACTATGATGCCTGTTGAAGCTGGAGCAATAAAAAGCAATGTGAAATTAACCTGAAATAAAAATAATAAATAGTATACATGTATATAAAATATTATAGTCTATAGAAACGATATTATTTTTATTATATTACCGGAATAAATATTCGTTATCAGATAACAAATATTTATTCCGGTCACATCTGGATACAATTATTTTAATAATTCAACTGCCTCTATGTCTCTGCCGACCAATAAACAGATTTTTCTGATAGAACAGTGCAATAAACTTACTCACCTGTCCTATCTGTCTACTCTGCAGTTCGGGAGTTCGATCAAGCCAATCTGAAACGAATTAAATTGAGTTTAAACTGAAAATAAAAGCAATTTTTAATACTTACAAAAATCGTTTCTCTTTCCAAAAACTGTTGTGTTGTGTTTTGACAGTTCAATGAGGAAAAAAAAGGCTGCTGTGATAGCAATTCGCTCAATTCGGGTAGTTTTATTGTGATTATAGCAGAAGCTTAGGGCAGTGCTGTCTGCGGGTGGCAAGGCGGGGTAAAATTTGGGCACTTTTGTAGCACTTTTCGTCACTCGGTCGACACTGTGCTTATAACCGCTCGAAATTATAGGAATCTGGGTAGCTTTGACTGAATAACATTAATATCACAATTGCTTCTTTAGAGTAATCCATTGGTTTCACTATCACTTCATTTGAGAATTACATTTGAATCATTACATAGTAGGAAAAAATCCAACAACACTAAAGGGTGTGTCACATCAAATTGCATCACGGAAAAAACGCTGTAGAAATTCGCCCAGTAGACCGATCCTTTTGAAAATTTTAGACAGTAAAATAAAAACTATTAAACAACTTTTGGCATTTTCTTTTTATTCATACTTCGAGCCCAAGCCCGTATGCTCGCACCTTCCTCTTTACCCCGTCCATAAGGTTCTGTACAACGTCAGATTGAAGTTTTTTTTTAACAGAAATCCATTTTCTCTTGAAGTCCGCCTCCGATTTGACAACTTTTGGGTTCTTCCGGAGCGCCTGCTTCATAATCGCCCAATATTTCTCTATTGGGCGAAGCTCCGGCGCGTTGGGCGGGTTCATTTCCTTTGGCACGAAGGTGACCCCGTTGGCTTCGTACCACTCCAACACGTCCTTTGAATAGTGGCACGAAGCGAGATCCGGCCAGAAGATGGTCGGGCCCTCGTGCTGCTTCAATAGTGGTAGTAAGCGCCTCTGTAGGCACTCCTTAAGGTAAACCTGACCGTTTACCGTGCCGGTCATCACGAAGGCGCTCCGCTTTCCGCACGAGCAGATCGCTTGCCACACCATGTACTTTTTGGCAAACTTGGAGAAGAACAACAGGCCCGGCAGCTGACGAAAGTCCGCTTTGACGTAGGTTTCGTCGTCCATTACCAGGCAATGCGGCTTCGTCAGCATTTCGGTGCACAGCTTCCGGGCTCGCGTCTTCCCCACCATGTTTTGCCTTTCGTCGCGGTTAGGAGCCTTCTGAACCTTGTATGTACGCAGGCCCTCCCGCTGCTTGGTCCGCTGGACGAATGATCTTGACAAATTCAGCTTATTGGCGACATCCCGGACCGAACTTCTCGGATCACGTCTAAACTGCTTAACTACGCGCTTGTGATCTTTTTCACTGACGGAGCATCCATTTTTGCCGTTCTTCACCTTCCGGTCGATGGTTAGGTTCTCGAAGTATCGTTTTAGTACTCTGCTGACCGTGGATTGGTGGATTGGACGATTCCCAGCATCTTACAGATGTCCCGATGTGACAACTCCGGATTCTCGAAATGAGTGCACAGGATGAATTCACGCCGCTCTTTTTCGTTCGACGACATTTTTCTAAATTTACGAAAAATTGACAGTGAAGCATGGCCAACGTGATCTATACACTCTTATCTGATTATAAGCGAAAGCTGAAGATATAATTCCTAAAAATTTAATTTCTACAGCGTTTTTTCCGTGATGCAATTTGATGTGACACACCCTTTACTTATTATCGTTTGTGTTTCACGTTTGCTTGGCATGAAATTTCTCTCGTGTATCATCAGTTCTCATCATCGTTATCCGGTTACTGTGATTGCTTGGTAAGTGTTTCACAGTTGACTAGAAATTTTATCAAGTGTAATGTAATTTTCGTTCAAAAAATTACAAAATAAAGTTTCCGAAATTTGATTTTTTTATAAATAGTGTCCGAAGTTTGATTCTTATTCGCTTGATTTGAAAAGCATTTTATTCGATGATTTTTTTATGTTTTCAATCAAATAGGTTACAAAGTAGAAAGCTTAAAAGCATAATTCATTAAAAATATCAACCAAATAATAGTGTTGCCACACGTACAGATTTATCTGAGAAGGTACAGATTTTTTCGTTATTTTTGGTACAGACTCTGTACGGTACAGAGTACAGATTTTCGTCAAAAAGTACAGATTGGTACAGATTTTTTCCGCGTGTGAAATTTCTTACATTTGAACTAAGCAACATTAAGGTACATGACGACTTTTACGTCGCAGTACGCTTGGAGCGATTTTTTTTTAAATTTTAATTCATGTTAGTAAGCAATCTAGAATCAATAAACTATTTGTAAGCATTATAAAACACACGAAGGACTTGCAAATGTAAATGTAATATTTGTAGCAAATAAATGAGTATTTTTTCAAGCTAAATTTCTACAACGAATATTTTCGATGGTACAGATTTTTGGACGAAAAAGTACAGATGAGAAAGATTTTTTACCCCTCTGGTACAGATTTAAATGTGGCAACACTGCCTGTGCATCAAGTTGAGATTTGTTTTCTGCATCATATGCCTTAAGCGTCCGAAATATGATTCTGAACGGTAACAGACTAACAGTAAATAATTGAAATGTTTTTGGAACGTGAAAAGATAGAATCAGAAAAAGGCTGTTTCATATAACCGTGTAACGATATCACGCCAAGTTACGAATGAATGTAGCAATTTAGCGACACTATTTTGCAAACTGTACTTAACGATCTCAGTCTATAATGCAGCACATGTTGAGCGGGGGAGGGAGCGAAAGGGCTGTAAAGAGGACCGAAGAATGTTGAAACACAAACTAAAATCGTTCAACATCCAAGGGTCCATGCGAATCCGTCGGAGCTTATTATATACGACAAATAAATTTCTCTACTTGGCATCACACCATGGTTATTCATCATTTGCGAGTGTAGAGAAGAGAAAAAAATGGATTCTTCACCTAACGAATAGCTTATTACATTTGCGAGAATGCTTTCCCGTTGATTGAAAAAGGCAATTTTCGAATAAATATTTGGCAATGGTTACTGTCATTATTCTTGGTCATCGTTTTCATTGTTTCATCGAGTTTAGCAAAGTCTGGATCCGTTGCTCGAAGATTCTCGAATCTTGGAGACCAATTAAACCGCTTCATACTTTGTGAGTAAAAACCCATCACCTCGTGGAAAGATGAGCAAAGACTTTCAATCGAGCTTCTATTTGATGGGTAATTTTCCAGTGAGCGGAAATGATTGATGTGTGTTTTTTGACGTAGGACTACGTCTTTCATTTCTATACTGGGGTGTAAATTCAAAGTTTCGAAAAGTGTTAATAACTTCTAAACAACTGAACGAAATGGTATGATAAACACTTCATTCGAAAGATAAAATGTCTACGTGTTATAGACTTGTTACTTTTTGATCCAAAAACTTGTTTCAATTGCCTTAAAATTACTTACAAAACAGGCTATTGGAATCATCAATCGGTATACAAGCGAGCACCGCTAGGAAATCCACTCAGTTATAATTGAATAGCGATTGGAGCATATTGTCGGTGTTGTGGTGAAGATAACTTCGTTCATCATGAAAGCGCTGATGAACAGTGTCACCAAGAGCCTGTTTGTGCCCTTAGGTCAGAAGGGAATCCACTCGAGGAGAGTGACACTCTTTTCGTTTGGTGGTTATCGAGTTAGCACTAACCACTAGCGAGCATCGAGCATCAAGAAGAATTCGGAAAGATGTTATCGTTGCCGAAAAATAATCTGCCAGTTCCCCTTGGAATTGAAAATTACATTAAAGCGAGAGAGTTTATTTTAATGTTCCTATTCAAATAATACTGCGATAAAATGCATTTCGTTTTGTGATTTTTCAATCAAGTACAATTAGCAGGAAAGCTTCTGAAAATTATTCTTCCCCATCAGTAGAATATTTTCGTATCCAATATTGAATGCATAAAACCTAGTGCCTCCAACGTAACGCTCTCATTTTCGAATTCCCCCAAATATTCATTTATTCATTCATTCAGAATGGATTAAGATTCAACTTCAAACGAATGATCACTAAATCCACGTCATCCTTGCGGTTATACCACAGATATAACCTACTTGCTGTTTTTTCCTTTTGTTCAACGAATCAACAGCTACAGTGAACGTGACGTGACGTAGAACGGTTCAAATAGTTCATTGGACAAATTCACATACATGTCAGTAATAAACATTCTGTTTGCTAAACTGCCTTAACCTCCCTATACTCGCGCATGCGGCCTGACAGACCGAGAACCAACGAGGTGGCTGCATTAAATGACTATTAAAACTAAATGAAGTGGTTCGAAAAATAAATTATTTCCACTTTTTCCCAAAAATGACTTTTTTTCTTAAATTCATAACTTTTGAACCACTGAACCATTTTAGATGATCGACATATTGAAGCCAATGAGCAAGCATTTTATTGGAAAAAATTGAAAAAAGTTAAAAAAAAAAGATTTTTTGTGTGCTAACCCTACCCGTGCCATAAATAAAGAGCAACTAATACATTCTTTTTTGTCCGTTTTCAACTTATGTAAATAAGCCATCCGTGATTTCTCGTTTGGTGGTCACCGAAGCAACATCGTTGCCGGTGAGCGTCAAGCGGTAGTGGACTGTCTTTCTCAAGAAGGAGAAATTGGAGTATAGTTTCTTTCCACAAGGGCCCTTCTCATGGCTGGAGGGGAATGAAATTATGAATTCAGAATAACTTTTCTATATCTAATATGTAATATATTATATATCTAAAGGGTGTGTCACATCAAATTGCATCACGGAAAAAACGCTGTAGAAATTTAATTTTTAGGAATTATATCTTCAGCTTTCGCTTTAAAATTAGATAAGAGTGTATAGATCACGTTGGCCATGCTTCACTGTCAATTTTTCGTAAATTTGGAAAAATGTCGTCGAACGAAAAAGAGCGTCGTGAATTAATCCTGTGCACTCATTTCGAGAATCCGGAGTTGTCACATCGGGACATCGGTAAGATGCTGGGAATCGTCCAATCCACGGTCAGCAGAGTACTAAAACGATACTTCGAGAACCTAACCATCGACCGGAAGGTGAAGAACGGCAAAAATGGATGCTTTGTCAGTTAAAAAGATCACAAGCGCGTAGTTAAGCAGTTTAGACGTGATCCGAGAAGTTCGGTCCGGGATGTCGCCAATAAGCTGAATTTGTCAAGTTCATTCGTCCAGCGGACCAAGCAGCGGGAGGGCCTGCGTACATACAAGGTTCAGAAGGCTCCTAACCGCGACGGAAGGCAAAACATGGTGGGGAAGACGCGAGCCCGGAAGCTGTACATCGAAATGCTGACGAAGCCGCATTGCCTGGTAATGGACGACGAAACCTACGTCAAAGCGGACTTTCGTCAGCTGCCGGGCCTGTTGTTCTTCTCCGCAGAAGACAAATTCAGCGTTCCGGAGGAGATTCGCAAGCAGAAACTATCCAAGTTTGCCAAAAAGTACATGGTGTGGCAAGCGATCTGCTCTTGCGAAAGCGGAGCGCCCCCTTCGTGATGACCGGCACGGTAAACGGGCAGGTTTACCTTAAGGAGTGCCTACAGAAGCGCTTACTACCACTATTGAAGCAGCACGAGGGCCCGACCATCTTCTGGCCGGATCTCGCTTCGTGCCACTGTTCAAAGGGCGTGTTGGAGTGGTACGAAGCCAACGGGGTCACATTCGTGCCAAAGGAAATGAACCCGCCCAACGCGCCGGAGCTTCGCCCAATAGAGAAATATTGGGCGATTATGAAGCAGGCGCTCCGGAAGAACCCAAAAGTTGTCAAATCGGAGGCGGACTTCAAGAGAAAATGGATTTCTGTTCAAAAAAAAACTACAACCTGACGTTGTACAGAACCTTATGGACGGGGTAAAGAGGAAGGTACGAGCATACGGGCTTGGGCTCGAAGTATGAAAAATGGAAAATGTCAAAAGTTGTTTAAGAGTTTTTTTATTTTACTGTCTAAAATTTTCAAAAGGATCGGTCTACTGGGCGAATTTCTACAGCGTTTTTTCCGTGATGCAATTTGATGTGACACACCCTTTAATATGTTCTAAATCTAATATGCATCTATCCAATATATAGATCTACAGTGTCGACGTCAGGTAGCGATATCCTCTTTAAATACATATCCATTTAGAGAAGCATATTATTCTTTATAATTTTACCTTGCCCGAAGCCAGTTTTAAATTGTACCAATTTTAAATGTTAATTTTGACTACTGAAGTATTAGGCTGTCAAAAAAGTCCTGCGGTATTTCCGCGAGGTGTCGTTGTAAGCGCGTAGTTCTAGTTGTATTCATTGTATCGAGTCATACTTTAGCTTGTTGGAAAGGTATTTTTGCGCGCTATAATATAGTCCTTGGCAGTGTTTTGTTTGGTTAAGTCGTTCGTGAGTTATAGTGTCGCAAATATGGAGCAAAATAAAGAGAAAATCCGACATATTTTACAGTACTACTATGACAAAGGCAAAAATGCATCTCAAGCTGCCAATAAAATTTGTGCAGTTTATGGACCCGATACAGTTTCCATTTCCACCGCACAACAATGGTTCCAACGTTTTCGTTCTGGTGTAGAGGTCGTCGAAGATGCGCCACGCTCCGGAAGGCCTGTCGTCGAAAATTGCGACAAAATCGCTGAATTAGCCGAGAAAGACCGGCATAGTAGCAGCCGTAGCATCGGCCAAGAGCTGGGGATAAGTCATCAAACCGTTATTAACCATTTGAAGAAGCTTGGATTCACAAAGAAGCTCGATGTATGGGTGCCACACACGTTGACGCAAAAAAACATCGCCCTCATTAACGGCCAGGAAGGTTCTGCTGTGTGTTTGGTGGGATTGTCAAGGAATAATCTATTATGAGCTGCTTCCCTATGGCCAAACGCTCAATTCGGACCTGTACTGCCCACAACTGGACCGTTTGAAGGTAGCACTCATGAAGAAGAGGCCATCTTTGATAAACAGAGGCCGCATTGTCTTCCATCAGGACAACGCCAGGCCACACACTTCTTTGGTGACGCGCCAGAAGCTCCGGGAGCTCGGATGGGAGGTTCTTTTGCATCCGCCGTATAGTCCGGACCTTGCACCAAGTGACTACCACCTGTTTTTGTCCATGGCGAACGAGCTAGGTAGTCAGAAGTTAGCCACAAAAGAGGCCTGTGAAAATTGGCTATCCGAGTTTTTTTGCCAATAAGGAAGCGAGCTTCTATAACAGGGGTATTATGAAGTTGGCATCTCGTTGGGAACAAGTCATCGAACAAAACGGCGCATATTTGACTTAAAACAGATGATTGTAATTAATTTTATGAACAAATGAAAATTCAAAAAAAATACCGCAGAACTTTTTTGACAGCCTAATATTACAATACTAACTAAATAACTAAAAAGTTATTTAGTTAGTAGTACATCCGAAGCGATACACACGAGGATTGAATAATATAATTCCGTAGTTCTACGTCTAATATGCGATCGTGTCCCAGATACAATCCCTTACATTTTTTTGAAAACCCCGATTTCATGTACTTCTTCTTTGATTGATTTTTCGGTGTTCAAAAAACTCAAACTCGGATTGAGCTAAAATTTTGCCTAGAGTATTTTTCGCGGCATTCATCAATTAGCAGAAATCCCCGTTCGAAATTGGCGCTCTACTTATGTCAAAAGATATATTTAAATATTTAAAATATTTTTTTTCGATTCGATTTCGAAAAACGACGAATTAATCTGCATAATTTTAGAAGATTTTTTTCGGTTAACTTATCAGCTTTCCTACTAATAATTTTTAGAAGAGCAGGCACGATAAATGGCGAAATATATCGTCTACCCAATTGGGTTTGGAAGAGTTTTCTCGGTTCTGTTTTCTAAAGGTCACTCTTCGTCATTGTGGTTGGAGTTCGATGAAAAATGCGCGCGTTAAATAATAGACGAATGTTGTGAACCATTATGGTTTGGGAATCCTGGTACTTACCTCTCCCCACTAACAACTATCCCTTCCTTGATAGACGCTAGGGAACCACGCTATAGATGCAACCCTTCTGGATTTTGAGCGGCTAATATCAGACTAACATTCCTTCCCTTCCCCTGGTGACTGTAAGGACGTGGCCGGCGTCGTTATTGACCATTTGAAGCTTGAAACTTGCACAATGAGAATGATTCGCTTCTCCCAAGCGTTATTCAGTGTGTTAATTGTGCAATTTCGCTGGTTCAGGTAAATCACGAAGAGCAACTAAGAAATATACAGTCTACCCAAGCTCAAGCTTAAGCTGATACAGCCATTCAGGGCCCGAAAGCTTTGAATATCAAATATGAATATCGACTCTCCTTTCAGTCGCTTCGCTTCGACTAGCACTACTTCGGTATTCGTCCATCAACATGATTTGACTTGACTAGAAAATTAATTGAGGAGTGTTTAATCGGATTACCCGTAAAAGTTTGCAAATCTTTGATGGTTTGGGGTGTCTGCATAGATTTTAGTATTTTGTCGGCATTGTTAAACATAACTGCCGTTTCGTTTGCACGTTTTTGCTCTTTATCCATTGTATTTGGACTTGGAGGAGGAGTAAACATTTCCAGGTTTTGCAATTCTAATTAAATTGCACAGTCACTCAGTTTCACCAAAACTATAACTAGTATTTGAATTGATAGTGTTTATTCACAAAACAAAATTGAACTAATTTAATGAAGGAATCACTCTCTTTTTAAACGGGTTTATTTAGCTTGCCCTGTAATTTATTATCATCGTTAAAAAACGATTTACAAAGCTCACTATTCATTCTTTAATTATGTTTTTAATTCTTTAAGGATACTTACAATATGAAAGAAAAAAGTCTCATATCCCTTGGGGTTTCCTTAACGATTCGTACACACAAACCAGCGTTGTTAGAAAGCATTTCATTTTTGACAGAAACAATGTATTTTCATGCCTTGTAGCGTCAAATGAGCAAATAATGTCATCCGTCCCCCAACGCTTTAAAATGTTTGTGTGTATGGAAACAAACATCTCTTTCTTTGCACCAAAAAAAAAGTCCAAACGACGTCAACGGGTATCGAACAAAGCCCGGCTGGAATGCAAGACTGTTTCATACGATCACGCTATCCACATAGCTAATGATGCTGTTAAGGAGAAGCGTGATAATATTACATCTCGTTACAAATTGAAGTTGGAAGGTGTTTTCTAATTTTACTCCTAGAAAACACTTTCCAGCATAAAGGAGATCTATATCCATCTCGGTCTGGGTCGTGTACATAAGTAGCAAAGTAATGCGTGCTCATTTAAAACGTGTCTCTTGTTTCGCTCGCTCGTATCAATCTTATATTGCTGTACCATATATACATCTGTTCAACTTCTATAAGACCACCCCTGATTCTATTTCGTTGCAACACAAACAGTTAGAATTTCAACAAGATACATTCATACATTGTTGAATGTTTAGAATAAAGTATATTTAACGTAAATTTCGTTCAAAAGAGTTGTTTGTTTATTTATTACTAGCTGACCCGGCAAACTTCGTCTCGGCCAACATTTGTTTTTTGTTATCAATACCTTCAAACATTAACGTTTTCTTCAGTTCATGTGTCCAATCGCAGAACTGTTCATTGATTGAGCTCTAATCGACCCCGATGAATTTACCTTTTACTATAAAATTCCTAGTATTTCTAACAAAACTCTTCATTATAATATCAGATTACTTCAGACACAATTCTCGTTCAAGATTTTTCAACCACTTGCAAATAACATGTTTCTCCGTTACATGAAATAATTCTTTTATACAGAAAATATGATAGAAAAAAGACAGCAGACAGAAGAAGTGCGTTTCATCACATTCAAATCCATGTTCAGTTTCGAACAAAGATAAATTTCCCTTCCGCAAACATCAAATGGACTAACAGCACTTGTCACTATGTAATTGTAGAACATATGGTAATTTAATTTTCCGAATTTTCCCTTTTTTCTTCAGAGTTTTCCGAAAATTTTCAATTGTCATGTTTGGTTGGAATATTTTTGGTTGGATTATGTATAATATTTTTATGGGACCCCCTCTCCATTCTAGAGAAGGGAAGGGTTTCATACCATCGTAGAAACATCCCCCCCCCCTCAGAAAGGTGGGAGGAGTGTTGAACCACTTTAGAAATGTTTCTTGCCCCCTAAAACCTCCATATGCCAAATTTGGTTCAGTTTGCTTGATTACGTTTGAAACGTTTCGTGTCCCCTAAAACATTCGCATGACAAATTTGGCTTCTTTTGCTTGATCAGTTTTCGAATTATACCATATAACATAGAATCATTTATTGCACCCTAAAACCTCCACATGCCAAATTTGGCTCCCTTTGCTCGATTAGTTCTCGAGTAATGCAGAAATTTGTGTTTCATTTGTATGGCAGCCCCCCCTTAGAGAGGAGGGGTGGAGAGTCTAACTACCATAGAAACATTTATTGCACCCTAAAACCTTCACATGCCATCTTTGGTTCCGTTTGCTTGACTAATTTCCGAGTAATGCAGAAATTTGTGTTTCATTTGTAGGGCAGTCTCAAACTATCACGAAAACCTTCTCCGGCCCCAAAAACCCCTACATACCAATTTTCATGTTGATCGGTTCAGTAGTTTCCGAGCCCATAAGAATCAGACAGACAGACAGACAAAAATCCATTTTTATATATAGATGCTTAAATAAGATAATTTCAGCAGTCCAGTTTCTACAAGACCATTTCAAAATTCATAAGTATTATCAATGAAAAACTCAAAGCGATCGGTGGAGTTACATGTCAATAATTGGTAACCTTGGGTTAAAAACCTGGAGAATTCGTGTTGGAATACTATGTACCGAATGCTGCTGAACGATTTTCTCGAAATTTTTTCCATGTTTCCGAACTTTGAGTTCCTCAATCGTGGTGTACCGTTTTCCCTCAGTGTAGATTCTGCGTACAAGGATCCCCCTAAGGGTTTCAACAGGATTCAGGTCTGGAGAGCGAGCCGGCCTGTCCAAAAAAATTGGTTTTTGGTTCTTAATCCACTGCTCAGTTTACTTGCTGGTATGAATAAAGGGTGTGTCACATCAAATTGCATCACGGAAAAAACGCTGTAGAAATTTAATTTTTAGGAATTATATCTTCAGCTTTCGCTTATAATCAGATAAGAGTGTATAGATCACGTTGGCCATGCTTCACTGTCAATTTTTCGTAAATTTGGAAAACGCGTCGAACGAAAAAGAGCGTCGTGAATTAATTCTGTGCACTCATTTCGAGAATCCGGAGTTGTCACATCGGGACGTCGGTAAGATGCTGGGAATCGTCCAATCCACGGTCAGCAGAGTACTAAAACGATACTTCGAGAACCTAACCATCGACCGGAAGGTGAAGAACGGCAAAAATGGATGCTCCGTCAGTGAAAAAGATCACAAGCGCGTAGTTAAGCAGTTTAGACGTGATCCGAGAAGTTCGGTCCGGGATGTCGCCAATAAGCTGAATTTGTCAAGTTCATTCGTCCAGCGGACCAAGCAGCGGGAGGGCCTGCGTACATACAAGGTTCAGAAGGCTCCTAACCGCGACGAAAGGCAAAACATGGTGGGGAAGACGCGAGCCCGGAAGCTGTACACCGAAATGCTGACGAAGCCGCATTGCCTGGTAATGGACGACGAAACCTACGTCAAAGCGGACTTTCGTCAGCTGCCGGGCCTGTTGTTCTTCTCCGCAGACGACAAATTCAGCGTTCCGGAGGAGATTCGCAAGCAGAAACTATCCAAGTTTACCTAAAAGTACATGATGTGGCAAGCAAACTACTCTTGCGGAAAGCGGAGCGCCCCCTTCGTGATGACCGGCATGGTAAACGGGCAGGTTTACCTTAAGGAGTGCCTACAGAGGCGCTTACTACCACTATTGAAGCAGCACGAGGGCCCGACCATCTTCTGGCCGGATCTCGCTTCGTGCCACTATTCAAAGGACGTGTTGGAGTGGTACGAAGCCAACGGGGTCACCTTCGTGCCAAAGGAAATGAACCCGCCTAACGCGCTGGAGTTTCGCCCAATAGAGAAATATTGGGCGATTATGAAGCAGGCCCTCCGGAAAAACCCAAAAGTTGTCAAATCGGAGGCGGACTTCAAAAGAAAATGGATTTCTGTTCAAAAAAACTACAACCTGACGTTGTACAGAACCTTTTGGACGGGGTAAAGAGGAAGGTGCGAGCATACGGGCTTGGGCTCGAAGTATGAATAAAAAGAAAATGCCAAAAGTTGTTTAATAGTTTTTATTTTACTGTCTAAAATTTTCAAAAGGATCGGTCTACTGGGCGAATTTCTACAGCGTTTTTTCCATGATGCAATTTGATGTGACACACCCTTTAGTAGCATTGTTTTGCTGGAATGTGAATTTTTTGTGACTATATCCACGCAAATACGGTAGGAGAGAGAATTCCAGAACATGTGTGCAATCCTTGCATGATGTGATAGCTATCTTGAGCTTTCCGGTTGCACAGAGACCCGCCCAAACCATGCACGAGCCTCCACCGAAATTCCTGGTTGAAAAATACTGTTCCTTCTTCCGTAAATCACGCCAGTATTCGGTGAAACCATCAGTACCATCCAAATTGAACTTGTTTTCGTCAGTGAAGATAACCTATACATTGAAGAACTTTTCGTTATGGTATATAGCAAAATGTAGTCTGTTGGAAACATTTTTTGTCACAACATACCATGTGCCACTGTCGGTTCATGTGAGCTTTGGTAAAACTTAGACGTCTTCCGATGTGAGATGGTGTAAGACGAGGAGCTCTAACCTTTTAAACCCTCTTTATGTGAGGATTTTTTACCAAAATTTGACGAATAGTCACCCGAGTAACATTGCTTTATTCGCATAAGCGATTTCTAGGTATTCGAATCTGTTCTAGCTATTTCCCGCTTATCCCGGTTAGAGTGCTTCGATTTACGTGGAGCTCTCCTTTTTTACCGTATCCTTGAGGATTCCTCCAATAATTGAGCACTACTTGATGGGATCGTCCAATCCGACGAGAAATTTCTCTGATACCAATATTATCTTTTCTCTCCGTGAGCACTTTTCCTCTTTGGAATTTCCCAGATTTATTGATCAAAGCAACTTAAACAAAGGAAAAGTGTAACAAAACCTTTGGTTTACTCTCAGCGCTTGCACCCACACATATGAAAATCATGCCGTCAATACCAATACACTAGAATATAAGTTGAAGCATTGATTGTTTACAATGGCACAAAGTAGCCAGATCATCACCTGGTCTTATAGAAGTTGGACAGAGTGTATTATACAAATGCTTACCAGTATTTGAGAGTCATGACATTTTCTGTCATTTTTTCGCTCATTTATTGTAATAGATCGGGATGACAAAACATGATCTAAAATCAATTTTGGGTGTAGATTCGTCGTCCGTGACACCTTCAATGTTAAAATTATTTATTTATGCAATTTCTTTATCACTGACGAGGTTGCCCTTGATGCTGTGGGTGAATTCTGCTGGCTGCGTTTGATGACTGTTGGAACTATTTACTCTATGCGACTTCCCGATCGCTGATGATGTTGACCTTGATGCTGTGGATTCCACTAATCGGCTGACTAAGCTAGCTAGAAAGATTGTAGAAGCAACACTTTATGCTTGCCTGGCTCAGCTTTGGGATTCGATCCAGCTCTGTTACAGTTGAAAATTTCTATGAGTCCAAATAAAATACGAAATGCATAAAAAACTACGGACGAGCATGAAACACTATCCAACCCTACGAGTCAATACAAATGCATATACTATCAACACTGTCCCTGCGAAGCTATTTGCCGCGCGGCCCTTTTATTAAATCGGAACTTGAATCGCACAAATAATAAAATCACACCAAAAGTGTCCCACAAATGGGGAATCGCACAGAAACAGGCAAAACTGTGATAGAATCCGGTACCGGCAAGTACGTCACAAACATTGAAAAATGTGTTTTACATACATCATAGAAATCCTGATATTGTGCACTTCGAGCGATTGAAGCATGAACAAATGACTATCTTTAAAAGTCACAGGAGGGTTGTGTCCAAGATA
Organism: Toxorhynchites rutilus septentrionalis; assembly: GCF_029784135.1. Taxonomy (NCBI): domain Eukaryota; kingdom Metazoa; phylum Arthropoda; class Insecta; order Diptera; family Culicidae; genus Toxorhynchites; species Toxorhynchites rutilus. The sequence continues at coordinate 53,728,664 of NC_073744.1, forward strand.
TGGCCGCATAGTTGACGTAAGATTCCGTTAGGTTATCAGTTGATTTTGGATATTTTTGAAGAATTACATTGTTAAACTTTTTGATAATTATTTGGTGGCTCTGAAAAGGGCCGTTTTGTTTAGTTGTTGGTTATAGTTTGTTCACTCCACCAGTGTTTACCGAGTGATGCAATTATCAATTTTTCTCATCACTAAAAACATGTTTTTTTTAATATAGATAAAACGTATTTGAAATGGAAAAGGTAATTTTCTTTTATAATTTTTACTTTCTGAGTGTTTATTCAACCCTAAGCGAATTTCAATTGCGCTAACAACACTTAATACTATATTTAGATCATATGGGAAATCACTTTTTCGAATATTTCTTCATTTTTCCAATTATTCTCGCCGTATCAACTTTCCTTGGGTGAAAATGAACACAACAAAAAAGACAGCTTAAACCGAACGACCTGTTCTCAAGCGGAACACCTTGGTTTTTATTTATGAAAATTGAAAAAAATCGTTTCATATACCAAGTAATTTTTAACACCACTGCTACCATATACAATTTTACACTTACACTTGTGCTAAACTTTTTACAATACACGATGGGTCATTGATATGAAATTTCACAAAGCAACCAACATTTAAGTTCCAAATTTAAATTTTATTTGCTTGAAAATAAACGTATCACTCACCTTACTTGCTATATAAAATTGCCCCTGACTTGCATATATTTGCAATGCCGATTTCCTCCAGGTAGCTTGGTTTTGAAGTCTCTGTTAGGGACCCGTCGCATGCGTCGTCAATTTCAACCAATCAAAAGTGGGTATTCCCGTTAGGATTGGGGTTGAGATTTTTCAATTGTTCGATAGTTAGTTTCATGACATATATTATTTTATTCAAAATAAAAAAAATATAGAAGATTGTGTTCAAGACACGACCGCATTGCTGACGTAGAAATACGCTGTAGTTTAATTCAAGTCGCTTGTTTATAACTGTGGATATTATTTTATAATGCTTTCTGAAATAACCATTCTACCAGTTTGGTCGCCCTGAAGTGTGTTTGTATTGTAGAATAATTTGACGTTAATTGTTTGATGATTCATTCTTGTGCTCGCAGAGCAATACATGCTCGAGATAAGCGCAGCTGTCATCCTTAGTGGAGAAAGTTTTGCTACTGCCAAGCGAAACCAAATCACATAGAAAATTTCAGAATGACATTTACTTTCTTATAGGTTTAAGAATTGAGTGTGATGAGTGTGATTGAGAGTGTGAGTGTGATCATTGTCAACATATCCTCATATCCCCTCCTTTTCCTGAAGAAAATATGTCACCCTTCTAAACTCGAGTCGACCGCGAGTAAACGGTTTCCTATATTATTAACATTAGTATTAAGGAAAAATGTATATATACTAGTAACAATACAGTAAGGAGTTCGGCTGCTTTAAACCTATGTAACTGAGCCTGTAAAAACAAACGATTTAATTTAAAAAAAATACTTTCTTGGTGACTAAATGAACGAAATAAACTCTACTCTATCTATCTCTCTATCTCTATCTATCTAACCTCGGAAAGAGTAGCACTGCTTCATTATGATCGAGATTAGCGCAAATGCAATCCTAGTTGAAAGTAGTTTTGCGACTGGCACGCGAGCCGAAATAAAACAATAACTTAATATAACTTATTGAATAACTTGGTATTCCCCAAATAATTTTTTGGTGCACAACCTTAACACCTGCTTTACCATAGCGTAAGTTCAATGCATTGATGACAGAAAACAAAAAATGTTAACTGCTTGGAAAAAATCTGATTATTTGCCTCAGCAGAGATTCATTACCAACACCCTAGCGTAAATATTTTACTCCCGCTATACCCCCTCCTTGTTTATATTTATCATTACGACTGCATAATTTGCAACACCAAACAATCGTCAATCATAGCATAAAAAATAGGCGATTGTAGCATCGTTACAGGGCCAATGCACACGGGAGCAGATACAAATGGAGTTTCAGCGTAGCGAAGATGCACTATTTTTACGTACGGGTTATGAAGCACGCACGTATGCATACAAATATCCATATATCGTTGACTTGAGGCAACTAAATATACACACACTTATCTCCGTTTTGCGCTCTTCTTAAAAGAAGCCCTTTCTGTTAATATTGCCAGTTTAGATTAGCTTAGCTGTCATCCTTTGTGAAGAGAGTTTTCCTACCGTGATGCGAAACAAAATCACTGACAAAATTCCAGAACATTTATTTTCTTGGTGAGCTGACGATAGCCTAGCTTGATGATTCCCCCACGCAATTGTGTAACTCAGAACCTTAATGTAATGGCGTCAGTTTGATGCAATGATTGCAATGCTAAAGACATCAGCGAGTGAGTAATTGGTCGCGTCCACAGCTCAATCCGAAACGAAGACATGTGATGAAGCAAAACAAGGAAGAGCAAGCGATATTCATTGCCTTGAATACAGAACGATACTGAAAGTTTGCCTTCCATCCTTGCTTGAAACATTGAACTTCTTCAGTTCATTCGTCTGTAACCTTCAAAAAGGCCATTGGAAAATATTACTTTATCCATAATATTACTCCTCCACCCCCATTGTCTTGAGAAAGGCATTCGATCCCTCGCCGTCCAGCTCGCCCAGCAACGATGTTGTTCAGTCGGTTTCACGAAAAATGAAAGTTTGACTCAGCGAGATCCACTGTTCATACTATAGGCAAATATTCCTCTTCGTTCTTCTTCTTTTCCTTTGTTCACGGAGACGGAGACCTTACGATTTCCCCTTCGTTGCTCGTTATAGACAGCTCTGTTTGGGATAGCACACAAATGGAGAAAAAAATGTAAGAGCAAATGGGAATGCTTCCAATTTTCATCACTTTGAACCATATACAGACTATGGTATTGTAATGTAAAGCATATCAAACAAATCTTGGGGAATTTCCGACTCGTTTGGTATGTAAATCGTCAAAATCCGTTCGCGGTAAAAATAGTTATTAACGTTAACTTTATTTCATGAGAACGTGACCTGTTTTCTGGTTTGGCACTCTAATGAAAGTCGTAGTTCTACGTCAAAATGTTATGGAGTGCCGAAATCGATTGACGCAAAAATTTCATCAATCCATCATGAAATGACTGAGCAATAAGCGTTTGAAATTGAACAATTTTCACGATGTGATCGATTTTCGATTTTCAATTTGTACCCCAATATGTTCCCGAAAGACGTAATCCTTCGTCAAAATCTGCACGAAACGTATGGTGGATTGAGCTTAAACCTTTTTTTGATGCGAATAGGAAACCAAACGCGGAGCAAAAAAGTAAACGCGTCCGTACCCGGTGACCACGCGCGTGAGACCAATCTCATGCATAAACTCAATGTTACAAAAATGCATTTTATTTTCGAAACAATGATTTGCAAACTCTGCAATGTCAGGGAAGCAATTTTTTAAAATTTTATGATCGAAACACAATTTTAGCCTGAGAAGAAGTCTCGTGTACCAATATTCGGACATCTCCATGTGCGGAGTAGAGCTAAATTCAAATGAACCTCATTCGAACGCCCCTTTAACCCTTTCCTCCCACCAGGTGGATGTGGATAAGTCTGGTGCTCATCAAGCTTTTTCTCCCCTTTTACACTCATCTTTTATTCATCGGAGCAACAACTAATACAAACAGCAGCAGCAGCAGCAGCAGCAGCAGCTGGAAAATACTTGTTCAGAATGTTGCATTCTTTATCCCCTCGTCTCGTACTGCCAAAGCGTCATTTGTTACTCTGCTTTGTTTCACCACCTTCCTCCCCATTTTTATTTTCTTTTTTCCCCCAAGATTCGAGCTAAGCTAATTTACGCATTCAAGTAATCAACATCCTTTTTCATTCTGTCAACTGCAGGTGATAGGCACTCCGGATTCTCCGCCAGTCTGTCTGTTGATTGGGAATGGTTCAGCGTTGGCTGAAGATGGAGCAAAAAAGGGCCGACGAAAAAAAAAACTCCAACATCCAAATAACTCACCTTCCCAACCTCCGTCTTGATTGCGCCGTAAACCAAATCTGGACCCGACGGTTCGGGACTTGGGTTTGGGAGATCGTATAAAAATACCGTAAATAATTCATCTCATTTTGCGCCCTTCCATCTGGGCCATCGTCCCAACTGCCATCACGGCAGTAGAAACCAATCGTAGACAAATTGGTGAACGAGATGGAAGCCCAGCGAGGCTACCACTCTACCCCACCCATTTTTGGATCATCGGGTATCCGTTACGCTACGCTTGCCGTCAAAATGTTTCCGAAGAAGAAAAGATTCATTCTGACGTGTTGCAAGGTAATAATCGCTCATTGGGAACACATGCGTCACCAGCACCGGATATTTGGGCGGAAAATGAACCAAAATAAATCAGATGATCCGAAGGCTGCGACGGCAGATAGAGTCTTCAGCGAGTGAAAAATGCCACTTAATCATTAAACTCGACCTAAAGTCTATATTTGAGGATGACACCATTTTTCGAAGAAAAATTTCTTTCCCTTCATGAATACACACACACCCACACACGCCTCGACCGGAACCATGGCTCCTCCGCATATAAGATGAATTGGCATCGTTACTCCTCCGCTGGAAAGAGGAGTGCAACATATCTCCCCCCCCCTCCCCCTTCCCTTGTGCGATGCCGCTTTTTCCTCCTTTTCCCACCGAAAAGAATCGACGGAAGCGATGGCAGGATGAAAAAACGAGCAGAGAATATGTCTGATATAAATTCAGACTCTCCTAATAAAATTGATGCTGTTGATGCTGTGAAAGCATGAATTTTAGCATATGTGAATTTCTTGTCGGAGGGGATTAAGCGGGAGAAAATGATGATAGATTGGCGGGATGCTAACGGGGTTTTCCGCTTCCTTCGAGCGGGCGAGAATTGATTTTTCGTATTTGCTTGTCAGTATATTGACGGGGAGAGGGGAGAAAGGGGTGCGTGTGCGCTCCGGGTTGGGAATTTTCGAGTGGCTAAATTGATTTCGAAAGCTTGGCGGGGGAGGTGAATGGTAAATATTTGATTGAATCGACTGATCACGTTTCTGTTTTCTCGTTTTCCGGGCGGAGGGCAGGCCGAGTTTTTATAATTCCATTTTCGTACGATCACAGAGTGGTATGATTTATTATTAACATTTTTAACACATTTAACATTTTCTGCTACTCTTCAATTCCAGGCCACTGCAATCTGCCGCCCGTCTTCACGCAGGACATGAACAACCTGGCCCTGTCGGAGTCCACCCCGGTCGACAGCATCGTTTACCGGTTGGAGGGCTACGACCCGGAGGGCGGTGACGTTTCGTTCGGAATGCTCGGCTCGGACAATTTTAGAGTGGACCCGATCAGTGGCGATGTGAAGGTGATAAAAGCGCTGGACCGTGAGGTAAGAATGCCATAAATAGAGGAAAACCGCACAGAGCATTATGTATGCATGCACTCTCGGTAGACGATGTACTGCTTTATGTTCCGAGTCAATGGTGACGATAAATATGCGGTACAGATTTATGGTCCATCGGTCTGAAATGGTAATCCATTAGCAATTGACTAAACAATGGCACCGCAGTGAATGCTGCACACGATGAGATAAGGTAATTGCTGAAGGATCATGCTTTCAGCTGTCTCACTGATCCGCTTGTATATGGGCAGCACCGTAGAAAAGCATTGTTGACCGAGATATGGGATAATCCATTCAGCGGCAGTGCCTGACGACCGTTTCTTATCACAGTGATTTAAAGCACCATGATGAATATTTGTCGCGTTTATTTGGTTCGGCGAATGCTACCTGCGTGCGTTTCTATATTTATTTGAGGGTCATAAATATAGAATATAGAATATCTACTTTTTTTGGGCCAGGATGCGTTGTGCAAACGTCATGCATCGGTCGCAGTTATCTCGTTTAGCAGTCTCGTGTGTTTGAGGAGACTCCAAGATTAGCATCAGGTGGGGGGAATGACGAAACTGGTTTTATGTGAGTGTCAACATTATTATTTTCTATTTTTGTATTATCAAAAAAATCGAATTGGGGCCTGAGATTGGCATGTTGAGGCGTGCTTTTTGGACTGTTCTCTTACGTGATAATAACTGAAATTCCGCGTAGTGTTATCTAACAGTGTTGAATTCGGACTTGAAAGTTGAAGCGAGAAAGCAAAAATGCTACAAGCGAACACATTGGACTTAAATAACTGGATTAGCACTGTTGATCATCCACGGAGTTTTGGATACAATCAGGAATTACTTCCGAGCAGGGGCGAGCTCTGTGGATCTGAAGCAAACCTTTGTCGAACTCAAAAAAATATCACAATTATCAAATTCGCTGTAGCTCTAAATTATCAGATACGTTAAAGAATTGGCATGTGTCAAGTGAAGAATCGCTATCTGATCACAAACATATAATGTTTAATTATAATTCAGGAGATCTTCTGATAGAACAATTCAGAGACCCTAGAAAAACAAACTGGGATATTTATCATTCCAAACTTCTCGACAATAATTCGATGTCATTGAAAATTATTTCTTCCACTGAACAGCTTGAGCTAGTTTCGTCGGAATATGGAACCAATATTTCATCAACATTTGAAGAAAGCTGTCCACTAACGCGGAAAACATCAAGTAAGGATGCATCTTGGTGGAACAAAAAACTCGAAAAGCTTAGGAAATTATCTAGAAAACTTTTCAACAAGGCAAAAATTACTTCTAATTGGACAGAGTACAAAAACTGTCTAACGGAATATAATAAAGAAATTCGCAAATCCAAAAGAAGGACTTGGAAGCTCACTTGTGAGCAAGTTGAAAACATACCTGCTGTAGCAAGACTCCATAAAGCCCTCTCAAAGGATCATACCAATGATCTTGGTAGTCTAAGAAAAGAAAATGGACAGTTCACAACCGATTCTCAGGAGACACTTAGTATCATGATGGAAACACACTTCCCAGGATCAATCCAAATGACTTCGGGAAACGCACAGGTCCTCAATACAGCTCAATCTTGTCCAATCAGAGACGAGAATAGAGCTAATGAAATGGCTAGGGCGGTCTTTACGAAGTCAAGGGTTGAGTGGGCAGTGGATTCCTTGAAGCCCTTTAAATCTCCAGGACCAGACGGGATTTATCCGGTGCTGTTACAAAAATGCAAGGATATCACTGTCCCTCTTCTAACGGAGATGTTTAGAGCTAGTATGGTACTAAGCTACATTCCTAGTAAATGGCGAGAAGTCCGGGTTATATTTATTCCCAAAGCTGGCAATCGTGACAGGACAACTCCCAAAGCGTATAGACCAATTAGTCTAACATCTGTCATCTTAAAAATGATGGAAAAGATTATTGATCTCCATATCAAATCATCATATTTGAACAGGAGACCATTAAACAAATCTCAATTTGCCTATCAAGCGAATAAATCAACTGAAACAGCGCTTCACACGTTAATTTCAAAACTAGAGAAGTCTTTAGACGCAAGAGAAATCTCACTTACAGCTTTTCTTGATATTGAGGGAGCATTTGATAATGCTTCACACAATTCTATAAGTAGAGCTATGAAAAAATGTGGTTTTGACATGTGCATCTCCAAATGGATACATGCTATGTTAGCCAACCGAATGATAACAGCCAAATTAGGAGGATCAACTCTAACGACGAAACCAACAAGAGGCTGCCCTCAAGGAGGAGTTCTGTCTCCTTTGCTGTGGTCTCTTGTTGTTGATGAACTTCTCAACAATCTGACCAACCAGGGGTACGAAGTCATTGGATTTGCCGATGACATAACTATTTTAGTTAGGGGTATATGTGAGCATACTATTTCCAACAGAATGCAGACAGCCCTAAACTACACACTCAAATGGTGCAAACTGGAAGGACTCAGCGTCAATCCTTCTAAAACAGTTATAATTCCATTCACCAGGAAAAGAAAGTACAAGATTGCAAATCTTAGATTAGGAGGTGTACAATTGGAGCTTTCCAAACGAACAAAATATTTAGGTGTCATACTTGATCAAAAGCTAAACTGGAACGACCACCTAGAGTATGCTATTTCTAAAGCCCGAACTGCTCTTTGGGCATGTAGTAGTATATTCGGAAAAAAATGGGGTCTAAAACCGAGAATGATTCACTGGGTATACTCGGCAATTGTGAGACCCAGGTTAAGTTATGCTTCGTTAGTGTGGTGGCCTAAAACAACACAAATATCAGCTCAGAAAAAGCTTGATAAACTACAACGTCTGGCATGCCTATCAATAACTGGAGCAATGCCCAGTATTCCTTCCAAAGCCCTAGATGCTCTTTTATACCTTCTACCCCTGCACCAATATGTGCAACTTGAAGCGGAAAAAGGTGCTCTTAGGCTTAAACGTACGAAACAATTCCAACAAGGAGATCTTAAGGGGCACTTGCAAATCCTGAAAGATTTTCAACTGAATCCTATATTAATCATGAACGAAGACTGGATGGAAACAGAGACTAACTTCAGCGTTCCTTTCAAAGTGATTGAATTCAATCGCAGCGTATGGGAAGAAGGTGGTCCAATAACTCGTCCGGGATCACTCGTGTTTTACACAGATGGGTCAAAAATTGGAAAATCTACAGGAGCTGGGATTACTGGACCAGGGATAGATGTCTCAATTCCAATGGGACAGTGGCCTACAGTTTTTCAAGCAGAAATACATGCTATTCTAACATGTACAAACATTTGTTTGGCTAGGAAACACAGGTATGCCAGTATCTGTATTTTCTCAGATAGCCAAGCAGCTCTAAATGCATTGAAAGCATATACTTGTCAGTCAAAGCTAGTTTGGGAATGTATTCTTTCTTTAAAAAAACTAGCTGTAACTAATGACGTTAATCTATACTGGGTGCCTGGTCACTGCGGTATAGAAGGTAATGAAAAAGCTGATCTTCTAGCAAGATTAGGATCTTCAACTAAATTCGTCGGACCTGAGCCATTTTGCGGATTATCTACATCCTGTCTGAAATCCGAGCTCAAATCCTGGAAAATATCGATGATTGAAGCCAACTGGAGAGCTCTATCAACATCACGACAATCAAGATCATTCATTACACCTTGTAATAGAATAACACGCAGCCTACTCAGCTTGAATAAAGCCGATCTGAGTATGTTGACTGGGCTATTGACCGGACATTGTCCGAGCAGGTATCATCTCAAAAAAATTGGGAAAATAACGGATGATAAATGTCGTTTCTGCAATTTTGATGCTGAAACTTCGGAACATTTACTGTGTCAATGCAGTGTATTGATTCAGCAAAGACTGCGGATTCTTGGAAAGGGCATTCTTATGCCTAACGAGATATGGTCTGCTGAACCAAAAAAGGTAAGAAACTTCTTAAAAGAAGTCATACCTTCTTGGGGGGAGATGCAAAGTCCTAGTGCGACTATCACTTATTCCTTGAGTGATGGAACGAACTGACAGCGCATATATAGTAAACTGGAGTGCACCACAATAGATCAAACTAATGGTCGCAGTGGTTCAATGCTCCTACAGAAGAAGAAGAAGAAGATCAAATTCGCTACTCTGACGGTTCCAAAGGGATGCATGGAGTTGGTTTCGGGGTAAGCGGTCATAATAACTCTCTTATTTCCAGTAAGAAACTCGTCGATATTTGCCAGGTTTTCTCGGCCGAAGCTGCCGGAATCTTTGAAGCTGCCACTATCCCATCAAGCAAACCGATCCTGATAGTTGCCGACTCGACTAGCGTCATTGATGCCGTTGGCGCAGCTATAACTAGGCACCCATGGATACATGTGGGTCCCCGGACATAGTAGCATAGCCGGCAATAAAGCAACCGACCGTTTTGCCGGAATCGGTCACCTTGGACAACTTCTAACGCGCAAATGTGAGCAAATTCTCGTGGCGATATCTGTTTTTTGTTTATTGTACTATAGTAATATATATAGTATATAGTAAGCGCACATCACGGCATGGTTTGGGCCGTGTTTGCTTACACGAACCAGCCCAGGAGGCAGAAAGACTCAAAAATAAAGAATTAAAAAAAATCCACGGAGTTTAAATGTCGATCACCATGCGGTTCCCTCGTATGAGTGCTGATGGAGACGCAACATTCATGACAAAGTTGAGCAGAAACAAAAATTGAGGGGTTCTGAAGGACGATTCACTGGTGATGGAGATGTTCATATTTCTGCATTGGCGAAGGTGTAAATATTTGAGTGTACTATGGGTAAAGCTATCACGCTTTTGGATCGTACAGCGTAATTTTAACATGTATTGAGTGCAAAATATGATTGAAGTAGATCACATGCGAAAGCACGTAATTTCGTTCATCCGGCTCACCCATACAAGCCCAAGCGTTGGAAAAATCGAACAGCAACTTCGATAATTTTTCATGTCTTTGGAAAGCAAGCATATGTTAATGTTTTTGCACCAAAATATAATTGAATTTACTAGCTACCGCTACTACCACTTCAATGGTTGTGTAGGCTCCAATGTTATTCGAAGCCAACTTGACGAACGGCAAGTGTATACAGCTAATTAAAACTAAGAAGGTAAAATGAAACGTAGAAAGATTTTTTTTTATGATTTTTGAATGTTAGGAAAATAATCCTATGGAGATGAGATATACTGCATTTAATAGTAATTTAGTAATTTAGCAGCTTATTGTATACCCAAAGTCTTTGCAAATCATATGGAACCTTTTAACATTAGTACTTACTACTACACGAAGAAAGACTTTTTCAACTTAATGGACAAAATATATATTAGGCTGTCAAAAAAGTCCTGCGGTATTTCCGCGAGGTGTCGTTGTAAGCGCGTAGTTCTAGTTGTATTCATTGTATCGAGTCATACTATAGCTTGTTTTTTTTATCCCATTTATTTATTTAAGGCTCATTAGCATTTTAGCTGTAACAGAGCCGAATTTTAATCGTGTACATGTCACATGGTTATCATATCTATAATTAGCACATTACACAGTTGCCATTCGCCAGTATTCCTTCTATACCATTACATATGGTACATTCACACAATAGCCATTTAGGCGTAAGAGTTTTCTATCTGTTCTTCCATTATCCAGTTAGACCGGACAGCGGAGACAGTTGATTGATCATTGTTGAGTTATTTATAGAACAGTAGCCCGATGTGTCTGCAAGGCAGAGCAGTTGTATGGATGAATCGATCTTATTTCGACCGTGGATCGATCTCCATCGCTGATGATTGTTGCATGGACGTAGCTATTCTGTAACAACACAAAGATGGTCAATGAGGGCCCTGAGTTTTGAACTCACGATCGATCGCTTACTAAGCGAACGCGTAACCAATGTGGCTACGGAGACCCCCTTCTATAGCTTGTTGGAAAGGTATTTTTGCGCTATAATATAGTCCTTGACAGTGTTTTGTTTGGTTAAGTCGTTCGTGAGTTATAGTGTCGCAAATATGGAGCAAAATAAAGAGAAAATCCGACATATTTTACAGTACTACTATGACAAAGGCAAAAATGCATCTCAAGGTGTCAATAAAATTTGTGCAGTTTATGGACTCGATACAGTTTCCATTTCCACCGCACAACGATGGTTTCAACTTTTTCGTTCTGGTGTAGAGGTCGTCGAAGATGCGCCACGCTCCGGAAGGCCTGTCGTCTAAAATTGCGACAAAATCGCAGAATTAGCTGAGAAAGACCGGCATAGTAGCAGCCGTATCATCGGGCAAGAGCTGGGGATAAGTCATCAAACCGTTATTAACCATTTGAAGAAGCTTGGATTCACAAAGAAGCTCGATGTATGGGTGCCACACACGTTGACGCAAAAAAACATCTTTGACCGTATCGACGCATGTGAATCGCTGCTGAATCGCAACAAAATCGACCCGTTTCTGAAGCGGATGGTTACTGGCGATGAAAAGTGTGTCACTTACTACAACGTGAAGCGCAAACGGTCGTGGTCGAAGCCCGCTGAAGCGGCTCAGACGGTGGCCAAGCCTTCATTAACGGCCAGGAAGGTTTTGCTGTGTGTTTGGTGGGATTGTCAAGGAATAATCTATTATGAGCTGCTTCCCTATGGCCAAACGCTCAATTCGGACCTGTACTGCCAACAACTGGACCGCTTGAAGGTAGCACTCATGAAGAAGAGGCCATCTTTGATAAACAGAGGCCGCATTGTCTTCCATCAGGACAACGCCAGGCCACACACTTCTTTGGTGACGCGCCAGAAGCTCCGGGAGCTCGGATGGGACGTTCTTTTGCATCCGCCGTATAGTCTGGACCTTGCACCAAGTGACTACCACCTGTTTTTGTCTATGGCGAACGAGCTAGGTAGTCAGAAGTTAGCCACAAAAGAGGCCTGTGAAAATTGGCTATCCGAGTTTTTTGCCAATAAGGAAGCGAGCTTCTATAACAGGGGTATTATGAAGTTGGCATCTCGTTGGGAACAAGTCATCGAACAAAACGGCGCATATTTGACTTAAAACAGATGATTGTAACTAATTTTATGAACAAAAATTTTTATGAACATTAAAAAATACAGCAGGACTTTTTTGACAGCCTAATATAAGATATAGTAAAATTTTGTAATACAACCGAAAATAAAGTCGTATTTTCTTACTTCTTCGTACTTTATTAATAAATATAGTATATTTTGTAACTGTTAGTCCTAGAGATCCACGCTCTTCTAACAAAAAAGCTTAGTATCGGTCCCTAGGGAAATCGTTCGAACCGATTCGGCCGAATCTCCAATAATTGACATCGTCTGAATAAGCCGTGGTGATTAGTTTGCTCCGAGTCATGGATACTGCTAAGCGTATTTCTATAGACGAATTTCATCCCAAATCGTCTTAGGCAGCACCATCTCAGATAGCAGCGAAACGTTGTGAGTGTAAACACATGGGTTTTTTAGCAACTTTGCATACTTGAAATATTCAAACTACTTTTTTGAAAAAAAAAAAAAAAATAAATTCGGATCAAAGGACAAAATGTAGGAAATTGTTCAAATTTTCATAAACAAAATATATTTTTTTTTTAAATTCATCAAACATATTTTTTTAAATTCTCGAAGAAATTATATGAATAGCACTTACAATTTCCAACAAGTCGGAAGATAGGCACATTTTTCAACAACAACTTTTTCATCAGATCTTATTAAAATATGAACTTTTTTCGAAGACGTCAACTTTATATCTTTTATATTTTCTGGAATAGAGAGCATTTTGGTATGGAGATAATATTTTACTCGTTACATTTTTGTGTGTAAATCTTCCGATGTATGGGTGACTTGTTGGAAATTTTATGGGCTATTCATATCCATTTTTTTCAGAATTTAAAAAAATATGTTTTCAAGAAGAATGAATTTTAATTTTCAAAATATTTTTTCTCGATGATTTTTTTATTCAAAAATTTGATTGATGTTTTCTAATGAAAACATGAATAATTTCCTACATTTCATTCTTTGACTAAAATTTTGTAGGTCTAATAGATTTTGTGTGAGAATTTTTTTGTAATTTTGAGTTTTTGTCATTTTTTTTCGAAATATCTTACATTAAATACTATATGATCTACAAAATGTTTGTTCAAGAAATGTCGGGAATTATTCATGTTTTCATGAAAGAATTATCAAGTCTTATCAGTTTTTTTAATTCTGAAAAAATACATATGAATAGCCCATACAATTTTCAACAAGTCACCCATACATCGAAAGATTAGCACTTTTACAGGAAAAAAGTTTTACGAACAATAATTTTTTAATGTTTTAATTTGAAAAATTACTAATAATGTTTAATTCGTAACATTTTTATGTATAAAGTATCGCGATTTACATGCTCTGCTAATGTTTTTTCTATTCAGAAACATGTCAAGAACATGTCAAACGCGAGAATTTACACACAAAAATGTAACGAGTAAAATATTATTTTTTCAGGGGTCTCCATATAAAAATGCCCTAAACTCCAGAAACTATAGAAGATAGAAAGTTGACGTCTTTGACGAAAGTACATATTTTAACAAGATCTGAAACATTGTCGAATACACTATATCGCTATCTTGCTTTAACCAAAATTAGGATTAGTTGTAATTTTTTCAAAGGAAACATGAAAAAGTTGTTGTTAGAAAAAACTTTTTCCCTGTAAATATGCCCATCTTCCGATGTATGGACGACTTGTTGGAAATTGTAAGGGCTATTCATATATATTTTTTTAGAATTTAAAAAAGAATAAGTTTTTGAGAAAAATGAATTTTAATTTTTACAATAATTTTTTTTTCAGCTAAATTTAAAAAAAAAATTGGTATTTTTATGAAAATTTAAATAATTTCCTACATTTTATCTTTTGACTCAAATTTTGTAGGTATCATAGTTTTTGAGTTAAAAGTTTTTGTAAAAAATCAAGAAAAAATGTTGGCCCTTTTAAAAAAGGATTTTAATTCTTTTTTGAATATTTCAAGTATGCAAAGTTGCTTAAAAGACCCATGTGTTTACAACCACAACGTTTCGCTGCTAAATGAGATGGTGCTGCCAACGGCCAGTCGAGTTGGCATGAAATTCGTCTATAACTTTTTTGTTCCAAAAATGTTTATTAATCAGGCTCAATTACTTATCCTCCGACGGAGTCAAATAAAAAGGTTCAATAAATGTTTCTCTTGAAACAGCCCTATTAATTCATTGTCAGGTGTTATCTTTATTTACAATATGATTAAATGGTTTTGATCAAATGGTCATTGCTTCGACAACTCGCAAGCAGATCGGTCGAACCTATATTTGATCCGATACAGGTGTTTTTTTACATCCGTTTCTAGTGTGTATTTTTTCATCTGGTGCGCTGCGAGCGAAGTAAAGCTCATAAAAAGTGGTGCGCTATCGAGACAATCCGGCAGCAAGACACATCATCACACACGCTACACAGCGCCGGCAAGTAGAAGTTTATTTTCCTCTTTCTTCTTCCATCATTCTGTATAGCTTCTGTGCACGATTTACACCATTGTTTAAACTTTGTGTTTACCAAATCGGCAAGCGTTGGCATTAGGGGTGTCCATTTTGATACATCACCGTTGAACTATTATTGGAACTTTTTTTCATTTTCAAATTACCCATAATAACAAAAATTGAAATAAATAAAATTTTCAACAATAACTAATAAAGAAATATAATTTCTTTTACTAATTTATATTTTCCAAATTATTATATTCTGTTCATATCGAACAGTTGTCTACTTCTTCGTTTTTATTAATATGGCAGAGGGCGGGGAGGATCCCCCATCCAGTCCAAAGAATATATCAGATAATGAACCTCCTCCTGAAGAGCAGGAGGATGAAACAGAAGATGAGGAGGAAAATTCTGTATACGAGATAGAAAGCTCTGAAGATGAGGAAAAAAACGAGAAGCAGGATTTTCGTCTAAAAGAATACCCTGATGGCGCCAAAGGCCCATTTATCGTATACTTTAGACGAAAATCCAAACCTCTTAACGTCATTCGCATCTCAAAAGAATTGACACAGAAATTTTCCGAAGTTACCGAGATTACTCGGATGGGGCCAGACAAATTACGAGTTGTCGTCTCTTGCAGGACCCAAGCGAATGCAATAACGCGCTGTGATCTCTTTGCGATTGAGTATCGCGTATACGTACCCTGTTGCAACGTTGAAATAGACGGTGTAATGAACGAAAAGGGTTTGACTCGAAAAGAGATACTCGATGGTGTCGGTCGCTTCAAGAACTCTTCACTTAAAAGTGTGAAGATTCTTGCATGCGATCGACTGAAATCTGTGTCACTTAAAAATGACAAAAAAGTTCTCAATCGGACAAACTCTTTTCGTGTGACATTTGAGGGTTCCGCCCTTCCAAACTACGTTGCAATAGGTGCACTTCGTTTACCTGTTCGGTTGTTTGTACCCCGGGTAATGAAATGCAACAAATGTATGCAACTCGGTCACACGGCCGCCTATTGTTGCAACAAAAAACGTTGCGCAGATTGTGGAGAGAGCCATGATGAGAATCCTTGCCCGAAAGAGCGCAAGTGTCTTCATTGCGGCGGGACTCCTCATGATCTTACTCAATGCTCGGTGTACATACAACAAGGGGAAAAAATCAAGCATTCCTTAAAAGAACGTTCCAAGCGGACTTATGCAGAAATGCTTAAGAGTCCCGTTCCAACGACTCAGGACAATCCCTATTCCATTCTGGAGAACGACGAGCCTGTTGCTGACGCTCCCAATGCAGGAAGTTCCGGTACATCGCAGGGTGCCATCAGGAAAAGAAAAATTACTTCTTTTCCATCACTCCCCAGAAAGAAAACCGAAACTTCCCAAGTTGGAATGAAAACTCGAATCGAACGTGCTGAGAATAGACCCAAACAAGTACCTCCTGGTTTAAGCGGTTCTTCTACGCACCAGGGATCCTAAGCACTTCCCGGAGCAGCACCCAACACGTCTGCTTCTTTTTCGCGGTCGAGGCAACAGCCACAATCTGGATTGCTTGCGCTTTCTGACCTGGTGGACAACATTTTAAATGCTTTAAATATAAACGACCCACTTAAAAGCATAGTATTATGTTTGCTTCCGATTGTGAGAACATTTTTGAAAGAAAAATGTGGTTTTTTGGCAGCGTTCATTTCCCTCGATGCCTGATTCAGTGCAAGAGGTCAAGGATTTGACCACTGTAATACAGTGGAATTGCAGAAGCATCATTCCTAAACTAGATCAGTTTAAATTTTTAGTTCACAGCTCTAACTGTGATGTATTTTCTCTCTGTGAAACATGGATTTCTTCAGCCGATGAGCTGAATTTCCACGATTTCAGCATTATTCGCCTCGATCGAAATGATTCGTTTGGTGGCGTACTAATGGGGATTAAAAAATGTCACTCCTTCTATAGAGTCACTCTCCCACCGATGACAGGCATTGAAGTTGTTGCTTGCCAGACACAAATCAATGGCAAAGACCTCTGCATTGCTTCGATATATATCCCTCCCAGAACTACGGTAGGCCGCCATCAGTTCTTTGATACTATCGAGGCAATGCCGGAGCCGCGGTTAATCTTAGGTGATTTCAACTCCCATGGAACAGCATGGGGATCACTCTACGATGACAACCGTGCCACTTTGATTTATGATCTGTGCCACAACTTCTAATTGACAGTTTTGAATACTGGGGAAGCAACCAGAATAGCCAATCCTCCTGCACGGGCAAGCATGCTAGACATATCTCTATGCTCTTCTTCGTTATCCCTGGATTGCATGTGGAAGGTAATCCAAGATCCCCACGGTAGTGATCACCTACCAATAATTTTATCGATCGCTAATGAATCAAGCTTTCGTGAGTCAGTCAATATTTCGTATGACCTCACGAAGAATATTGACTGGAGAACATTTGCGGAAATAATATCTGAAGCAATTGTTTCAATGCATGAACTTCCTCCACTCGAAGAGTATAACTTTATATCGAGTTTGTCGATATAAAGTCGAAACGAACAATTTGCTGTCAAATACGCAGTTTGGCTTCCGCCGAGGTAAAGGGACAAATTATTGTCTCGCGCTGCTATCTTCTGAAATCCAAATCGCATTTGCTCGCAAAGAACAAATGGCTTCCGTTTTTCTCGATATCAAAGGGGCATTTGATTCAGTTTCCATGGAAATTCTCTCAGAGAAGCTTCATAATCGTGGACTTTCACCAATTCCCAACAATTTCCTGTACAATCCTGTACAGAAAAACACATGATTTTCTCTCATGGTAGCTCGAAATTTTCTCGTTACAGTTTTATGGGCCTACCACAAGGCTCCTGCCTAAGCCCCCTCTTGTACAGTTTTTACGTCAATGATATGGATGATTGTCTAACTAGAGACTGTACGCTGAGACAACTTGCAGACGATGGAGTTATTTCCATCACGGGTACTAATCCCGCCGTTCTGCAAAAATCCTTGCCCTGATACCCTGAACAACCTGTTCACGTGGGCTCTCAAGCTGGGTATCGAATTCTCTACGGAGAAAACCGAAATGGTCGTTTTTTCTAGGAAGCACGAACCCGCCCAATTCCAGCTTCACCTATCCGGCAAAACGATCCAACACTCTATGTTTTTCAAATATCTGGGTGTATATTTTGATTCTAAGTGTACCTGGGGAAGACACATTGCGTATTTGAAACAGAAATGCCAGCAAAGAATCAATTTTCTCCAAACAATTACCGGAACATGGTGGGGTGCCCATCCAGGAGACCTCATTCAGTTGTACAAAACAACGATATTATCAGTGTTAGAATATGACAGTTTTTGCTTCCGATCAGCTGCCAGGATTCATATTCTCAAGTTGGAGAGAAAACAATATCGTTGCTTGCGTATAGCCATGGGGTGTTTGCATTCGACACATACGAAGAGTCTCGAAGTTTTGGCAGGAGTACCCCCGCTTACTCTTCGGTTCACAGAATTATCCTACAGATTTCTCATCCGTTGCAAGATCATGAATCCATTGGTGATTGATAACTTCGAAAATCTACTCCAACTGACTCCTCAGTCAAGTTTTATGTCTTTATACCATGAGTACCTTACCCACGACGTGCACCCTTCACCAGGCATCTCCAACCAAGTTTGCTTCCCTTACTTCTGCAATTCCTCTGTCATTTTTGATCTGTCCATGCGACAAAAAATTCATGGAATCCCAGATCATCTACGCTCCGATTATATTCCGCGGATATTTTCGGCAGAATATGGGAAAGTTAGATCTGATAAAATGTTCTTTACTGACGGTTCATACATAAACGGGTCCACTGGCTTCGGCATCTTCAATGAAAATTCCAGTGCCTCTTTCAAACTCAAAGATCCTTGTTCCGTGTATGTCGCTGAACTGGGTGCGATATATTACGCATTAGGGATCATTGAAACATTGCCCATCGATCACTATTTTATTTTTTCAGACAGTCTCAGCTCAATAGAGGCAATCCGCTCAATGAAGGTTGATAAACGCTCATCTTATTTCCTAACAAGAATAAGACAACTATTGAGTGTTTTGGTCGAAAAATTATTCAAGATTACCTTAGCATGGGTTCCCTCTCATTGCTCGATACCGGGGAATGAGAAAGCGGACTCGCTAGCTAAGGTGGGCGCTTTTGAAGGCACACTTTTTGAAAGGCAAATTGCTTATAATGAATTTTTCCACATTCCTCGTCAGTATACGCTCGTAAGTTGGCAGCGCATGTGGAGTGGTGATGAGTTCGGTCGTTGGTTACACACGATTATCCCTAAGGTCTCGACGAGTGCATGGTTCAAGGGATTGAATGTAGGTCGTGATTTCATTCGCGTGATATCTCGGCTTATGTCCAATCACTACAACCTAAACGCGCATCTCTGTCGCATTGGGCTCGCAGCAAACAATCTTTGTGATTGTGGCGATGGCTACCACGACATCGAGCATGTTGTCTGGTCGTGTATCCGGTTCCATGCTGCTCGCTCTCAGCTCTCTAAAGCACTGAGATCACAAGGCAGACAATCGGATATCCCCGTCCGGGATATCTTAGGTAGCCGGGATCCTGATCTTCTGCTTCATCTATACCTGTTCCTCAGAAACGCCGACGTCAACGTTTAATAATGTTTCCTTCGTTGGGTCCCCGTTTCATATCCCTCCTATCCGATCGATAAACTTTTACTTAGTCGCGGCAATACATACACACACTCTTTACAGATGCACGGGCCGAAGGTTGTGCAGTCCACTGATCATTCAACAAGAGCCAAAGGTTGTACCGCTCATGACAACTCTACACGAGCTGATGATTGCGCCGGCTAGTGACCATTCTATCCTGGATTCCTCGAGTCGAGAAGACGCACCACGCTAGATATGGGGTACAGACTAGGGGGGCGTTGCTGATTAATGGTCAGCTGCATCCCAATAGGAAGTATCCCGTGTCGGGCACACGTACAAAGCATCGAAGACTGCGACATACCAATTATGAGAACACTTGTAATACTAACCTCGAGTCAACCGCGAGTAATCGGTTACATATTACTAACATAGTTGTAAGCAAACATTGTCAAAATATTGAACTCCCGGCCCCGTTAGGCTGACGCCATATGAGCCTTAATAAAAATATATATTTTGGATAAAAAAAAATTGTTTTGAAAAGTATTCTTATTACAAATAAATTTTGTAATGAGATGAGTTCGATCGAATTCACCTTTTGCCTAGCCCATGTCATTTGTTTAAACTAAACTCTAGTTTGAAACAGTTAGTTCTTAATTTCCGATCATCGATATCATTAAACAAAGTCAACCAGGAAACTGAGAAACCAGAGAACCAATCATACCGGTCTTAGATTAAAAATGTTAAGCCTCTATTTCAAAAGAAAAAAGCCGTTACGTTACATTGCGCAAGTAAAAATGTATCGAACGAATCAATCGAATATGGGAAGTTGGCGAACCGCAAAAATGCCAATCATTCCCTCCAATCTGTCCTTCAAACCAAAGAGCCAAAGGTATCTCACCACAGCACAACGAACTTCACTCGTACCTCCCCCTCAACGATGATATGCTATCTGGAAGCAAACCCGAAGCTGCCCGTGCCAAAGTAAACTTTCCAAGTGTTTTCCTTGCCCCCGGTCAACATCGTGTCATTCTCCAACTGCACATAAGAAAAGTAGTGTTTGCACAAGAATAAGGGGATTTGTTTGGTTTCAAAATAAGTCCTCCGAGTGTTTGCCAGTGGAGCTTCGATTTGATTGGAGAGTAAAACAATAGCTGAGTCGGATTTCTTCCGAGAATGGATTGATTTTAAAAGTGCTGTTATTTCGAGCAGATGAAAGCTTTGTGGATTTTTTCCACGATTGGCCTGCCAAAAGCAACAATGGCGCGGGTCGAACATATTTTCGCTATCGTTAGTGAGGTGGAAAGTGCTCAAAAAGTTTGGTTGAAATGCCTCCGAGCTATTTGAACATACGTCACCAATAAGGGGGAGTAAATTGAAACAATGGTATAACTATCACCATCTCTCCGCATTCACTAGCGACTAATCCCCGGACTAAACACAGTACCCGGAACATCATCCAAAGAATACTCATCCTTCCCCTAACATATGCTCACAGCGATTTGTCTGTCTAAGCTGCTGCCACGGCATTGATAACGTATCAACAAATAAATTTTCTTGTCCTATTATTGTCTGGTCGCCGTCCACCACATCATTCCAAATCCTGCCACAAGAAAACCTTTCCTTCCCTCCATTCTCTGTGGGAATGCCAGTTAAAATCTTAAGTTATTGTTGAATCCTACAAACGTGTGTACGTGAAACGGGAAGATATTCAGCCGCTTTCTGCAGCGAATCGTCTCTGCATCGTCTAGAAAGTATCGTACCGTTGTTGCGTGTCTCGGATGAGAAGAGACTCGGAAAGTGGGGATGTGGGGTCGATAACAATAATAGCGTTTTCCGTCTTCTTGTGGGTACAAACATGGAGACATGTGCCGCTTAGCACATATGTATAAGCACACTGCAATCCTCTTAAAATGGATTACGTTGCTGCAAATGCTGCTTATCATTGGCTGCATTTTGCTCGCAATATTGTTGTGCTCCGTTGAGTTGAGTATAGTGGTGCATCGGTACGGCATACGGTAACCAGCTCTCGAATCTACACACTTATGTGCGGATACCGGAGGAACGTCGGCGTCCGAGTTATGGTCTACTTCATGGAGGGATTTATTTCTGCACGAAAGAGGATACTGTGTTTATAATTAATCGTTTTTTCCTTGGAACTGATCTTCGTATTGCCGAATTCATCGCACAATACCAGCAGTATAGTACGATACATGGTTTTAATCCATTTTTCTAATTGTTTTGGGACAGATTCTACGCGAGAAGTATAATTCCGTGCGATTAATATCTGACAACTATATAGTTAATCGATCCACAAACACATACAGTGAGGGTTAAACCATAACCGAGATCGTATCGTATCAAGAGATGCTGCATTTTGTCCAAAGACCATATCACGTAATGGGATGCAGTGTTGCCACACGTACAGATTCATGTGGAAAGATACAGATTTTTTGGTTATTTTTGGTACAGATTCTGTATGGTACAGATTACAGGTTTTCGTCAAAAAGTACAGATTGGAACCGATTTTTCTCGATTTTTTTTTGGTCAGTATTATTACTTGAATAACTTATAACAGTCACCTGAGAATAAATTTCATTGCAGAAAAATATATGTATATACAGTGACGTCTCGATTATATCACGCTCACAAAAAATTTCGCGTGATAAAATAGAAACGTGATATATTCGAAACAGATATTTGTATTAAGCGAAATGTTTTTTGTATGATTTAAACATTATTCTCCATGAAACATGCAAATTTTATAGTTAAATATTTATTTCACATTTGAAAATTAATTGATTTCAAGTCGCATACATTCAATTTAGTCGCATAGAATTATTGAACGAAGACTGCAAACATTTTATCTCGAAAAATAATAACTTAAAATCTAAAAAAACAAATCTCTGAATTTTGGATATGTTAACATTAACCTCAGCTTTCAAGAAAAAATATAAAAAATATAGTATCCTTGGTCCCGAAACCATGTAAACTATAAAAACAATAAAAAATTACGAAATCTAAATCCGTATTTTTCGCAAGTCTAATATTTTTCAAAAAAAAAAAACTATCTAATTGGCTGTGATTTTATGTGTCGATCACCTGAATCGGTTCAGTAGATCAATAGTTATGGATTTTTGTGTTGGAAAAAAGAGTAAAAAAACATTTTTCGAACCATCGATAAACTTTGAACTAACATCGGTTAACTTTGAACAACTCAAAAACGAAATTTAACGCAATACAATCATGAAAAACGAATACAATCAACAAGAACGAGATCAGAACTCGAATTTTCTGCAGGTATAGTATTTCAAAAAAAAAAATAGACCAGGTGATTGGCTTTAATTTGATACATCGATCATCTGAATCGGTCTAGTAGTTCAAAAGTTATGAATTCCATCTTCATTGAAAAAAGTCATTTTTGGAAAAAAGAGGAAAAAGTTGATTTTTCGGACAACACTAAAATGGAAATGGACACCCTTCTTCTTCTTAAATGGCACTAACGATCCTAGAGGAACGTCGCCGTCTCAACGTAGTATTACTTGCGTCATTTTTATACATAATTAGTTGAGATTTCTATGCCGAATAACACGCCTTGAATGCATTCTGAGAGCTTGACTCTAGAATACACGTGACCATAGTGCAGGTCGGAGAAAATTCCTTTGACGAAAAATTCCCCCGACCAGAACGGGAATCGAGCCCGAACCCCCGGCATGTTAGGTGTGACGCTAACCACTCGGCTACGGGAGCACTAAATGGTCACCCTACTGACAAAATAAAAAAAAGATGGGTTTTGCGATAAAGAATGAAACTACAGGGAAACTTCGATATAACGTACCCTCGATATAGCGTCTCTCGATATAACGTACATTTTACCTCGATATAACGTACGCATTTTCAAAGGACGAATTTCATGCCAACTCGTCCTAGGAGTTTGCAGTGAAGCATTGTGGGTGTAAAGATACTGGTCGTTTGAGTAACTTTACATACTCAAAAAAATCTCAAAAAAATAGACAACTTTCTGAAAACGGTCGGTTTTATTTCTTAATTTTTCACAAACAATTTTGATTAAAAAACACTAATACCTACAAAATTATGATCAAAGAATAAAATGTAGGAAATTGTTTAAATTTTCATTAAAAAATACCAATTTTTTTTTAAAAAATTACGCTGAAACAAAATTTAAATAAAATCTCCAAAAAATTGTCAAAAGTAACAGTAGGGTAGAGCGGGGCTAGTTGGTCATTTTTGAATAAATTTGGTTATAACTTTGTAGTACGAAGTTTTGCGTTAGAATGTTATGTACCACAATGAAGCTTATTTCTTACCCTTTCAATGAAAAATAACCAGAGAATCAATTATTTGACATTTTTCTTTTATTTAACGTCTTTATATTCCAGAATAAATTGACCAACTAACCCCACACAGGGGGTAAATTGGTCAATAATAGGCATGTTATTTTTAAGGAAACAATAAGCGTTTTTCCATTAGAAGTTTCCTTCATTATAAATTGATTAATTAAATTAAAACTAAAACAGTTATCACAAATTAATAAAAATATTACAAATTATCATCGTTGAAAACTAGTCAGACAATCTTTTCTAGCGATTTCGTCTCTCTTCAACTTTGTGGCGAACCTGAGATGCCAGGTTTGAAGACATGTCTTCATTTTGAAGACATTTGATTTTGTGATGACATTTTGAAGACATTATGAAATATATAAAGACATTTAAGTATGATAGCGTACGTGGCTTTTTAAAAGATATTATTTCCATGAAATTCTAACTATTGGCCGAAAATATCGTCAGAAAAATAGGGCTTTAGTCTCAGCGAAAGAAATGGTCTGAATACATATTGTCTCTAGAAGACATTAGTTCATTTGCGCTCGAAAATTCGAATGATTGTGACATTGAATTTCTATTATTTTGGCCTTACTGTACAATAGATTAACCTAGATCTTTCAAACGACCACTTCACAAATCGAAGGTTTTCCGGTTACATACCTTTTTCTACAATTAGTTTCATGGATATGGTTTGAGTTACAACCAAAATTTCAAAGCTGAAAATAAACAAATAGAGTTATCACAGTTCCGTTTTTGTGTGAAGAACTCTCCTCCGATATTATGGTGAAGACATTTTCTCGTACCATCTTCTTGAATGGCGTTAACGTTCCCTGTGGAACTTTTGCCGTATGCATTAACTAGCGTCATTTATTAATACTTAGTTGAGATTTCTTAAGCCGAATAAACACGCCTTAAATGTATTCTGAGGGGCAAGCTCTAGAATACGCGTGACCACAGTGCAAGTCGGAGGATTTTTTTTCTGGCCGGGGGCCAGAACGGGAATCGAACCCGAACACCCGGCATGATAATGTGAGACGCTAACCACTCGGCCACGGGTGCACAGACCATCTCGTACCATATCAAGACTGGAAATCACCTGGCATTCCTGCGACGCACAACCGCTTGAATTCTTGCTTGCATTTGTTTTGATGACATTTGTACCGTTCGCCCCAAAGTATATAGAAATAGCCTTCAGGTATGCTACATAACTCAATGCATTATTGTGAGTTCTGATATTCAATGATAGCGTATATAATAAACGCTGAAATGAAAATAATTAATGAAAATTTTACAGCAAAAAATATAAATATGATAATTATATTGCAAGTGGTTTGTGTGATGGTTGTCTCGTTTCAAATATATTGGGTTTAGCAGTAAAACATATGCTTTCTATATTTGTTTATAGCTTGCGTAATGAAAATTTTATATGCGTTGCTCTCAAACGAGCAATTTATGTGACCAACTAGCCCCTCTCTATCATTAAAATTCCATAAAAATAATTTTAAAAGCGATTTTCATTAACACGTAAAGCTAATACGTACAATAAACCTTTGTTTTACGTTTGAGCCGATTTTTTTTTTCATGATTATTAACCAGTTTTAGAACACATTTTATAATGCGCAAACCGTGAATGATTTTTGGCAAAATCGAAACCATGTTCGTATTTCATAAAAAGTTTTTCCAATTTGCTTATTTTTTTGTATTAGCAATTCACTATGTTTCATCCATAGATCCATAGATTTTCATCCAATTTTTTGGACGCTCAAATTCCAAGATATCGTCACTGAGCAACTTACCCCCATAACCAACTATCCCCGCCCTACCCTACTTGTTGGTAGTTGTATGCACTATTCATATAATTTTCGCTCAGAATTTAAAAAAAATATGAATTTATATGAATTATCTGAATAGCCCATACAACTACAAACAAGTCTCCCAAACCTCCCAAGTAGGGCACTGTTACAGGGGAAATGTTTTTTTTTAATAAGCAAGCGGTCATTTTATCTATTTATCTCCAATCAACAGTATGAAGGGAAACATCACGAGGGAGGTTGGCTTCACTTTCTAGTTGGATTTTTTCATCATTATTTACTTACTCTACCAAAACAGCATAACAATAAAGCAATATGAGCTATATTTCAGAACTCTTTATTATGCTTCGATATAACGTACAATTCGATACAACGTACAACTTTGAAACTTTATATCGAAGTTTACCTGTACCACCTTTCATGAAAATATGAGAACCACTATATCGGTTTGGCATGGGATGGCTGTATAGATATACGCGCAAAAACTTGGATTTTATTTTCGTTATTATTGATTTGTTCGTCGAAGTTTTGTTTCGGAATTCTTTAAGCAGACACTCGAATTTTCCGATTGATCAGCTAAAGCTGCAATAAATTTATTTTTATAATTCATCTCTATTTTTAATTCATTTAACTTACAATCTAGTATTCCTTATTATATTCGAGAACAAATTTATAATTTTCCTAATGTTTTGCCGAATCATCTAAATGTGGTTTTGACAATCTTCTTAGACAGTTGGGGTTTCTTGTTTTTGTTTATGGATACTAACTACAGGGTGTAACATTGGCTATTGTTTTCTAGCGTTACACTGAACATTCTCCCACCTGTGTCGCCAGAATCTTGACTTCGGCGTCACCTAGTACATCTAACAAGGCAAGTTTAACAATAGGCCGTTGCAAAACACCACTTGAGGTGAGAACATCTGCCCGACGAGTAACCTCATCTCGCCCCGGAAAGGTACGTAGTACACGCCCTCTAATCCAACGATTCCTGATCCTTTCATCCACTAAAAGAACTAGCTCTCCCTCTCTGATCTCTCGCACGTTGTTGAACCACTCTGTTCTTCTTGCGATGGTAGGCAGATATTCTTTGATCCATCGTTGCCAAAACTTATCTAAAGTATGTTGGATCATATTCCAACTTCCCCGAATTGTAGCACCCTCATCGATTGGACTCTTTACTGACTGTTGCACCCCATTTGAACTAAGCATAAGAAAGTGGTTAGGACTGAGCGATTCTGAATCTTCTGTATCCAGTGGAACAAAGGTCAAAGGGCGGGAATTCACCATGTGTTCTACTTCAGCCAATAGCGTTGCGAAGGACTCTTCGTCAAGTTTTCTCTCGGTTGGGAGTGAACCCATCGCTTCCTTCACCGATCGCACCATTCTTTCCCAGCATCTCCCCATATGTGGTGCCGCTGGTGGGTTGAAACGCCACTGTGTATAGCCATCTGTAAAGGTGTCACCTAATTCTGTATTCTTTTTATGCAATTCTTCCTTCAGTTCTCTACTCGCGCCAACAAAATTGGTACCGTTGTCGGTAAATATCTCTTGAGGGGCTCCTCGGCGAGCGATGAAACGGCGTATAGCTTTTTTGCATGAATCGGTGGATAGACTTGTAACGGCTTCAAGGTGCACAGCTCTGACAGTTAGGCATGTGAACAATGATACCCATCGTTTGACTGCATTTCTTCCTATTTTTATTAGGTATGGTCCAAAGAAATCGATTCCAACGAAAGTGAATGGGCGGACAAATGGGGTTAATCGAACACGTGGCAATGGTCCCATCTGAGGTACTACAGGAACTGTTTTATGTACTCGACACCACATACACTGCTTTTTAACCAAACGAATTTGAACTCTGAGTCTCGGGATGTAGAATTTTTGCTTGACTTCGTTCAACACGGTTGCTTCATTGGCATGGCGATATTTACGGTGGTACCAATCCAGTAGTAGTTTTGTAACACGATGCTCTTTCGGAAGGATAGTAGGATATTTCGCTTCATATGGAATACAATCTGCGTTCTCCATTCGGCCGTCCACTCGAAGAATTCCATAATCGTCGACTCTTGGTGTCGCTGTTGCGATGGGACTTCCTCTTTCCAACGGTCTTCGTTTTTCTTTTTCTACTTGTAAATTGCGTTTCAACGTAGCAACTTCATCCGGAAACACTTCAGCTTGTACTGAACGCCACAGACTTCTCTCAGCTTTTTGTAGTTCTTCTCTTGTCAAACTACCAGTTTGGCGAGGTTCCTTGGACCACATACGTTGACAGTTTCCTATGTAACGATGCAAATATGCCACACATCGCAGCAATCTTTCCCACTTCGAGAAACGCTCGTAGACGATAATAGGTTTAAGAATGAAATGTGCAAACACATAAGCAGGACGTAATTCTTCTGCTGTTTCATGGGTATCACTAGGATCCTTCGGCCATTCTTCTTCGTTGTCGTATAGAAAGTCGGGACCTCTGTACCATCGGCAATCATTATCGAAAGCTGGGCCTTTACCCCATTTTGTGGCTTCGTCTGCGGGATTCTGTCGCGTCGGAACCCATCTCCACTCGTGCTCAGTTGATAGACTCAGTATTTCGTTCACTCTAAAAGCCACATACGGCCTGTACCGTCGCAGATCGGATTTTATCCATGATCTCACAGTAGTTGAATCACTCCAGAAATAGGTACGTTTAACAGAAAGTGTGTGTCCCTCTTCAATAGTTTTTCTCAGGCGAGCTCCGATAACGGCTGCCATGAGCTCTAGTCGCGGGATTGACAGTGGTTGTAGAGGCGCTACTTTTGTTTTAGAGGTAACTAAAGCACATCGCACATGCCCTCGATCGACAATTCGAAAATATGCTGCTGCTGCGAATGCTTCTTCACTGGCATCAACAAAAATGTGGAGCTGAAGTGTGTCAAAGCTGCCAACATGGTATGAGGGGAAGTAACAACGAGGTATCTTTACACGATCAAGGTCATGGAGTACACCAAGCCATTGCTTCCAGCGACAAAACACCTTTCCCGATATTTTATCATCCCAGTCGATTTTGGCTCGCCAAACTTCCTGAACTATCACTTTTCCTTCAATCACAAATGATGCCACAAGACCGAGTGGGTCATAGATGCTCATGACCACTCGTAACATCTCTCTTTTCGTGGGTACAATTTCTCCTATTATCAGTCGTCGCACATCCTCACGAAAGTTTAACGAAAAGGCAAAAACATCGATATCCGGTAACCAGACCATTCCAAGGAGACGTTCGGACGAGAATGTGTTCTCCTTGTCAGGGACAAAGTGTTTAGCAGCTGTTGGATTCAATTTCCCAATTCTTCTCAATACCGATCGATCGTTAGAAATCCAATTACGGATCAAGAATCCAGCTTTAGCGTGTATATAACTGACTTCCAAAGCTATTTTAACAGCTTCATCTGCTGTGTCCACGCTTTCTAAATAGTCATCTACGTAGTGTCTCTTTCTTATAGCTCCCACTGCTTTGGGGTATTCATTTTCGTACTCAGCTGCGTTCAAATTTTTGACATATTGGGATTGAGATGGGGAGCAGGTAGCTCCGAAAATTGCGACATCTGTAACCATCGTTTCTAATTCGTCTTCAGGATTATTTCTCTATAGGAAAAGCTGCGCACTACGATCTTCCTCTCTGATTAAAATCTGGTGGAACATCTCCTTGATATCGGAGCATATTGCCACCTTCCGCTGACGATATTGGAACAGTACAGACAATAATGGCGCCAATAAATCTGGCCCTTTAAGGAGCATTGTGTTTAAGCCCACACCTTTGACCTTAGCTGCAGCATCCCAAATTAATCTCACTTTCTCTGGTTTTTTGGGATTTAAAACAATTCCGATGGGTAAATACCATGTACGGTTAGGGTTGAATGAAGCCAGTTCATTTGCGGTGGCTTTGTGCGCATATCCCTTTTGTTGAAACTCTTCGATCTGTAGTCGTACCTTATCGTACAGAAATGGATCCTTTTTCAATCGTTTTTCCAGGCATCGTAAACGTTTTTCAGCCATCGGTCGACTGTCAGGGAACTCCACTTCGTCTTGCTTCCATAGAAGTCCGGTCTCAAATCTCCCACTCGCTGTACGTATTGTAGTTGACTCGAGAATCTGTCGCGCTCTTTGATTTTGCAATCCTTCGATTTCTGGGGCTATCGTTATGCCGAGGCTTTCTACAGAAAAGAAGCTGCGCACATACTCATGAAGATCTTGATCATTATTTCGAGCACAAATGTGCATTTGTTGATGGTTAAACGGTGCTTCTGCTCCTACTACACTTCCATATACCGTCCAACCTAGGCGAGTCTTCGTGGCAATCGGTTCATGAGGAAGACCCTCGCGTAACTTCAGTGTAGCTAACAGGTGGGTATTACTCAAACCAATGAGAATCCCAGGAACAGCATGTTTGAAACTTTTTATCGGCAATCCTCGCAAATGTTTGAATTGATTCACCATGCCGTCGAAATCTAACGTCTGCTCTGGTAGACCAAGGCTCGCTACTGTATACACGTCAGAAATATCAAACTGTTTGCTACTACCAACTCCCGAGATATTCATTTTCACACGCTGAGCACCCGAGAATGTTTTGTTTATTCCACCTGTCCATTGAATGCAGAGCGATTCGGTCTTTCCTTCCACACCCAACGAATCCACAATCGCTTGTTCTACCAACGTGACCGAAGAACCATCATCTAAAAACGCATGTGTGTTAATTTGTCCTTTCTCACCATATAAAGTTACAGGAATCACACGGAACAGAGTGGATGCTGCTGACTGACGATGAATTGTGACTGTGGCATTCACTGATACACCAGGTTTCGATTCAGTTGATGATGGGTCATAATGCAGGAGCCGATTATGGCGTTTTTGACATCCTCCTACACCGCAGATTTCTCCTTTACAAGGCCATCGAGTATGTGCTATGAGACACCGTCGACACAGCTTGCGATCTTTGACGATCTTCCACCTCTCATCAACAGACAGTTTTTTAAATGTAGCACAGTTGGTTGCTTGATGATTGCCACCGCTGCAAACAGAACATGACTTTTTGATTATTTCGGTCGAAGGATGGATCCGTTGTTTTCCATCTGCCGTTTCACGGGAGAACTGAGCCGTCTCCACTGCATGTGCATTGACATATCCCTTCTCTTTAGGTCTACGATCATCTCGATGAACATGTTTTGAATCCATGTCACATGACACTATTGTACTCGTAGCCGAAGCAACTTTTGCCATATAGTCACTGAATGTGCTTAGGTCCACTACTGGTAATTGTTGTTGATACAAGGCCCAGTTAAATTTTACTGCATCTGGTAACTTATCCACCAGCTCCTGCAGCAAAATTGGATTAGACAGATGTCTTTCCTGTCCAACTGCCCTTAAATGAGCGGCTAAATTCTGCACTGTCAACCCAAATTTCACCAACGTATCCATTCGATTTGTTTTCGGAGCCGGAGTTTCTCTTACTTTCGTGACCATAACCTTCACGATCTGCTCAGGACGACCATACAGTGTTTGAAGAGTGGATATAACTTGAATGACAGTGGACGGATGTAATAGAAAACTGCTTACCGCTTCCTTGGCACTTCCTTTGAGGCATCTCTGAAGTCTTAACAAGTTTTCCGAATCAGAGTAGCCACAAGTTTCAGTTGAATGTCGGAAACTGCTAATAAACAACGGCCAATCGAGTGGATCGCCCGAAAAAACTGGCAATTCCTTAGAAACTACCTGCCTGGCAGCTATCTGCTGTGGTGTTGGCCCAGTTATCATTAGTTGGGCACTGTGGCTCCTTGCTTTATTTGATAGAACGGACGGGGCGGGTGGACACAACTGACCTTGAGATGCATTTGGAACATTACTTTGAAGCATATGGGGGGAATGGGGTGCTAGATATATTGGCATTGTACAATCAGTACGTCCACCAACTGGGGTTTGAACAGTAGTTTCAATGGGTTGTCGATAAGAGTAAGAGGGGCTACAATTTATTTCAGGAAGTGGGATAATATTTTGAATTTGTTCACTCACTGGTTGCAAATTAGAATTTTCCCTACGTGACTGCCTTAGCATTTCCATTTCCGAAATGTACCATTCCTTATGGGAATCTATAATACCTTCTTCAGAACGTGTCGGCACTCTGCGTTCTCCTGTTTCACCTCCAACCTTGTTAATCCTCTGGTCCAGTGAGGATATCTCACCAAACGCAGCCGCTTCCTGTGGAATCAGATGACCAGATGTTTTCGGCTCGCCCTGTAGCCGAAGTTGTTCCCTGAAGTCCTGCTCCAAAGCGCGAAGACGTCTCAGCTCACCTTCTTGTTTCGCCAACTCTTGCTGCCGCTTCTGTTCAAACGAAACTTGCATCTGCCGCATGCACTCCAACTCCTCTTCTTTACGTTGCTGATCGAGCAATGCCTTCGCTCGCTGGTTTTCCAACTCTCGTACTTGCTCAACTAACGCTAACTCTCGCTTCGTCCTTTGCTGCCGCCAGTACTCATAAGCTTCGACTCCTTCGGCATGCTTCGAAATGATGCCCTGTGTTGACGGACCGGCCCTCGCTTCATCTAACATCGCTAAAAATGGTTGCACATTCACCGGTGGTATGATGGAAGAATTCACTAAATCTGATTTGCCAACTCCGACATTCGAATTGCCTTCCAAATTCTCTCTCCTAGCGTCGTTTACGGTCTTGCTAATATCAGAGCTTATATCCACATTCACTGATGGGATCATTGCAACTGGTGCAGGAACATTTTTTGTTTTTGCTTTATCTGCTAACGGAGTCGATGTGAAGTTATCTTCGAGTCTTTCGACCGGATTTGCAATTGGTGGAGGAATGGAAACAGCTGACGGAAGCTCGGATATGTTTCCTACCATACCAAGGCCAGTTTTGTCGGCCGCTTCTCGCTGAGTTTGAATCCAATCTCCAACACGTTGATTGCTTGTTCGGTTTGAACGAAGACTGTGTACGCTTGCACCTCCATCGTGTTCCTCTTGCTGACTCCGCAGGTCATATTTCTTTGCGATATACAGCTTGGTCCGCTCAATTTTGTCCAATTTAGCCTTCTGCAACAAAGCTTTCTCCTGAGCCAGCTGTTCATTTTCCATTTCGTCCATCAACCTTTTCTCCTCCTCGAGCCGTTCGAGTTCTCGTTCAATCTGCGCTTTCCTCGCGCTAGATCTATTGGATTGACCCGTTAACGAAACTGGTGGCGGTATTCGTGGATTGCATAGCTCGCACGAAAATACCGTTGCATGAACGGATGCGGTTGTCACTTTGGCGCACGAAAAATGGTACCATCGGTCGCAATCTTTGCACTGGACCATATAGAATTCGGCATTATTTGGTCGATCACAGGCGGCGCAATCATGCTCGTCACCTCGATCAACATCATCATTATTGTCCTTTTCGTGAGTCGATTTGTTATCCGACGGGTTAGACATTGCCTTCATAGCAGCGGCTTTTGTCATAGCTCGTGTTTGTCGAACAATCGATCACTGCACTGAATCCATCTTGTATGGTAGATTCTTTAGTTTTTGTTCGTCGAAGTTTTGTTTCGGAATTCTTTAAGCAGACACTCGAATTTTCCGATTGATCAGCTAAAGCTGCAATAAATTTATTTTTATAATTCATCTCTATTTTTAATTCATTTAACTTACAACCTAGTATTCCTTATTATATTCGAGAACAAATTTATAATTTTCCTAATGTTTTGCCGAATCATCTAAATGTGGTTTTGACAATCTTCTTAGACAGTTGGGGTTTCTTGTTTTTGTTTATGACTACTAACTACAGGGTGTAACATTGGCTATTGTTTTCTAGCGTTACACTGAACAGATTGTTGCCGTATTTTTATTGTTTTTATGGCTTTGGATTAGAGGGCGCTATATTTTTTTAAATATTTTTAAAATAAGGTTAGCTTATTGGATTCAATTTAATATGTCGATAATTTAAATTGGTTTAGTAGTTCAAATGTTATGAATTTTTGTAAAAAGTCATTTTTGGATAAAAGGGGAAAAAATATTTTCTGGATCACTGGTTAACTTTGAAAAATGATATCTAGAAAACGGAAAAAAGCCTCTCTGATATCGAGATACGTTATACAAAAAATCCTTAGTTTTGAAGAAAAAAATATTTAAGAAATATAGTGTTCTCTGTTCGCGCCCGACTCGACCGCTCCGGCATGACGTCATCGATGCACACATGGAGCGCATGCGCGGCGTAGTTTTTATACATCACCGACAGCACCTTGCACCAACGAGCCATCGCTAGTGTCACACGTTCCCATGCACATAAAAAGGGATGCCGTTCGCGGATTGGAGTCATTCAGTTTTTACGCGTTATACACTCAACATCGTTAAATAAACCTAGGAGAAAAGTATCAGTGTTTTTTGACTTCCATTCCGCACTCTTGCCTTCCGAGAAAACCTTCGCACCATCGATATCTGGCTAGTAGACTGCTGTGGAAACCATTACCTGCCTTTTTCAAGGCGGAAGAAGAGTTTTATTTCCACACAGTTGACCAGTCTTCCAGGAGTTCGGATTGAGCAGCGTACAGGAGCGGACGTGTACATTTTCGCTCCTTGTTAACATCATTTTCTTTGTGTTGTCTGGGCATTGGAGTGTCATAATTTGCAAAATGAGTGATAAAATGATCTTCCTATTATGCTGAAATTGAAGCTTGCTTGATTTTCGTGGATGGATAGTGCAAAAAGAGTGAATTAGCAATGAAATGAATTGGACAAAGCTATCATTTCGCCTTGTTTGTGTTTGTGAAAGCCATACATATGTTGCGCTATTCATCGTCGCGCTGTATTATTGTGTGGTGCTTTCCTTTCTCCAGCGCATGGAGGATATTTCTCGTGTTATTTTACACAGCGAGAGCGCAGCGGTAGTATCACCAGAGAAGGGAATGTTGACATGGTTGGAAGAAGCGGACGGCGGTGTCAGATAGGTTTTCCTTTCTTTCTCTCACTTTTCTCTCTTCCCCTCTCAATTTCTTTCACATACAGTTTACAGCATTATTTTTAAAGATTTGAAATGGGGTGTGTTTTCGGATTTCCTGCATCGGTGTGTGCCTGATGCTCTCTGGTATTCAGGGATGCCAGGCGAATTTTTCAAATGTTTAAAACATATTACTACATAAACATCAAAATTGTCGAATTTTATAAGGTTTTGCTATTTCAATGGAGCAGTGGGCTACGCACGGGTGGAAGTTGTTTTCGAGTGGTGTGATGGAGGAGTGCTGTTTCTGGGACGTTTCGGGAGAACTGTTCGAAAGATATTCTATATGAGTGAATTAGATTGTAGTTGGTTTTATGGTGCAACATAATAAATGAACGTTTGTTCAACGAATAGCTGAACTGTAAAATGCACTCACTTTTTGTTTCTGCTGTTGCCTTGGGTTGCATGTGTTTGGTGAGGAAAAGCACTCTGAGAGTATTTCGCTGCATCGGTGAGAATGACAGAAAATGAGAGAACAACATCTATCCCAGCGAAATGATGAGTACAATCCAGCAAGCTAAGTTTTTCTTTCGTACTCCCTTTCTTTAGATCTCCTCATCTCGTATATTTTCTATCTCTTGTAATTTCTAGCATACATGTGTTGTTCTGCTGACAGGTGTGCAGGAGTTTTGTTGTGTTGTGTATTATATACGTTGTCGCGTAACAGTCAAATGATCCTATCTGCGGCGTGATTTGCCCGAAAGGTGTGAAAAAGGATTTGATTACGTCACTTTTCTCTTTGCATCGTGTATCGGATGATCGGGATTTCAAATTGATTTTGAATTCCAGACAAGATTTCTTTTTTGAATAGTTTTTTTTCAAACTGTTTTAGGACCAGCGCTCCTCCGTCGCACCGCTTGGGGGCGGCGGCTATCCCAACGCATCCAAACGGAATTCCATTACTATGTAAAGTTTTATATTTCGAATTTTGGAATTGTGAATTTTTAATATTATCTTGTTGATAGTATTTGGCGTGGTTAAAAATGATACGAGATGTGTTCCTCATTTGGGATTAAGTTTTGTTTCTGTTTAGCATGCATGGGAAAATTCGTTGATTACACATTAAAATTCGTGTTTTTGTATTCCAGTTTGCAGAGTTCGTGCTTCCGGTATTTAATTTTCGAGTTTTCGTCTCGTCGAACAAAGGAGACCTTTTCAGGTCACCTTTCAATATCTTCAGCCGCTATGAAATGCATTTGATTTCCGAATTTTATTTCGTCGAACAGAGGAGATCTTTTTGGATCACCCTTCAATATTCTTTACCGCCATGAAATGCATTTTCAGATCACTCTTTGATATCTTCTTTTCTATGTTTCGAGTGGTTGGTAGTTCGCGTTCACATAATCACATCACTTACCACAGTGAATCCTGATTCTTACCTCTCCCACTAACAACTATCCCTCCCATGATAATCGCTAGGGAACCACGCTATAGAGGCGACCCTTCTGGCCTTCTGGCGGCGATTATCATACTAACATTCCTTTCCTTTTCCTGGTGACTGTAAGGACGTGGCCGGCGTCGTTATTGACCATTTAAAGCTCGAATCACCGAGAATTGCACAACGAGAATGATTTGCTAGTCCCAAGCGTCATTCTGTGTGTTCTTTGTGCAATTTGGTTGGTTCAGGTCAATCACGGAGAGCAACTACGAATTGTACAGTCTACCCAAGTTCGAGCTCAATCTCAAGCTCACAGTTGACCAGTCCTCCACTTATACAGTCCACTGGCTTGGCGCTAGGGAACGCGCCAACATATGGTCCTTCGAACCGGATCTCGAATCAGAGTATTTATGTGAATTAGTTATCCGGTGAGAGT
Organism: Toxorhynchites rutilus septentrionalis; assembly: GCF_029784135.1. Classification (NCBI taxonomy): domain Eukaryota; kingdom Metazoa; phylum Arthropoda; class Insecta; order Diptera; family Culicidae; genus Toxorhynchites; species Toxorhynchites rutilus. Next base: position 53,765,152 of record NC_073744.1, read on the forward strand.
GTTGCGAACGGATGTTTGTTAGGGAAAAATAGTTCAGAAATCGCGTACCGAGTGAAAAAAGAAATAAGTTGAGAATGCCGAGAACGCGTCACACGCCGAAAGCCGACCGAGTTTCGGATAAAGACGCCACCACACCGACGAAGAAGGGAGTAGATGATCCCAGAGCATCCTTATGCTACCAGCGACAGTAGATCCGGAAGATAGTGGATTTAATTAACCGTCATCTGGAAGAAGCCGACGATGAGCCGCAGAAGATCAACCCATCATTACTGAAAGTGTTTGCGAAGAAATTGGAGCTCCATTATAAGGAGTTCACAGACATTCATCGCGAAATACAAACATTGACCGTTTCATCTGACATCGGAACCGGAGGAAGAAAAATTGAATGAATTTGATGCGCTTCATACAAACACCCTCATTTTGTTGGAGCAACTCACTGAGTCACTTTCGCCTGCCAGCAATAACAAACAATTAGTTTCGAATCCCAGTGTTATTGTCCAACAACCAATTAGAGCTCCTGTACCAACCTTCGACGGCAAAGTGGAGAACTGGCCGAAGTTCTGTCATACAAATTAAACACAAATTTCTACATTACTCGGGAATAAATCGAGCAAATGAAACGAAATTTGGCATATAGATGTTTTAGGGTGCAATAAATGATTCTATGGTGGTTAAACTCTCCACCACCCCTCTCTAAGGGAAGGCTGCCATACAAATGAAACACAAATTTCTGCATAACTCGAGAATTAATCCAGCAAACTAAACCAAATTTGACATGTGGAGGTTTTAGGGAGCAAGAAACATTTCTAAGGTGGTTCAACACTCATCCCACCTTTCTGAGGGGAGGGGAGATCTGCCATAGAAATGAAACACAAATTTCTGCATAACTCGAGAACTCATCAAGCAAATTGAACCAAATTAGGCACATGGAGGTTTTAGAAAATAACGAAAAACAAATTTTGGGCGGGACGAAGTTTGCCGGGTCAGCTAGCGATTAATAAAAATGATACTTGACACAGCTGATACATTTTGAAATAAATTACGCAAAAACGAAAGTGGTCCATGCAATCTCTACCGAAGTCCGAACGCAGTTGTCCAACTTACAAGCGTGCTGTATTGCCATCGTCTCGCTGTTGAGCAGCAACGCCCGCGCTTCAACGGCAAAGATTGGATAGCAAATATCCACGTCAGCGCACAAAGCAAACGCCAACAGCACACGCAGCCCCAAGTGGTACAAGTTTCTTGAGATGTACAACAGACCTCCTCCTCGAAGGAGATGCTAGCTGGGGTGGGGATAGTGGCTAGAAACGCTTTCATCTGTATACTAATTACGATAAAAGCAAAAGGTGAACGGGAACGTGATGACTACATCACTCTGATGGCAACAACTACTTGCACTGCACCAGGAGGTGTTGACATTGTCGGGGAGCTTGTGAGACCCCGGGTAATGGCTTCAATTTACCGCTGTCAGAAAGTTTACTCACTTGCATGATCCTCTTGTGAAAGCGGAAGACTGTTCGAAACAATAACTGGTAAAATATTCATCATAATTAGCTTCTCGTTTTACGTTGATTCTGGAGCTGCTGCTGCTGCTGCTGCTGCTGCTGCTGTTGCTGTCGGGTAAATAATGCTTTAGATACAATGAAGCAAGAGCATCAAGGGTGAAAGCAAAGCTTTGCACTATTTGTTGGCATTCCGAAAAATCGTTCGATGGTGCTATAAACTCATGAATCATTTATTTCCTCGTTCACTCCCAAGGGTTCGATTGCGAAACAACGCTACTAATTCCGGAGCGCAATCGTTGGTATTTACGGTCGCGAGGCAGAGATGGTTCTCCTTACTCGTGAATCCGAGTCGGTTCGCGGAAGCAGGAAAGCATCGACTTCCAGAGAGAATCGGAATGAAATGGGTAGTTTTCCCGGTCGATATCACCGTTAATCTTTTAGTACACAACAAAGCGCTCCCATGATCTAGCAAACACAGATTCGGAGGATTCATCCCATCTAAGGCATCCTCCGACAGGGAAAGGTGCATCGTTCGATTCAGTGTAACATGTGAGCACGCGGGGAAGAGGGAAGGGAATTCGCCAAAAGTATAAGATTTCATTTCAACTCTTTCCACCGCTTGTTTCCGGAGGAGCAGCTTCATATACAAGCATTCATTCACGCTGCATCTAATCGCTATCGCAAGAGACAAGTTTGTATTGATTCCTGCCTTTGTTCGCTTCCTTGGCCCTTGGCATGTTATGGATAAGAATTTTAATATAGAGCTGAGAATGGCTTCCGAACATGGCGCTGAGCATGAGGGCATGTATTGAAATGCAGTAAAGTGAGGTGTGTGTGTTGATCGTGGCATGAGTGTTCAGGGTGCATTCGAGGCTCCATTGTGCAATTCCAAATGAAATCGTCCAAAAAATGCAGTTTTTAAAAACATGTATTTTTGATTCGAATGAAAGTTTGTATTCCGTTTGGGTTGGAGGAAATATGAGTTTTCCACAGCAATTGGGAATTTTTTGATTCAAGCGTAACTTTCGAGAAGGGCGTATCGGTTTTAGTAGGAGAAATCTTTGATTATTTATATCTAAAAAACTATGAGTCGTACTGAAATAGTGTCTTAGAAAGAGTTATAGCATATTGATGTCTAAACATGAAAAAATATACACTGAGAAAAAAATTAGTGCTCTTTTTTTTATTTACAAAAAAACATTAATTTGTAATATCCAAAATACATATTTTTTATTTTTTTTTAAATTTTTTTCATATAAAATAGAAGTCATGTAGAAAATTTTAAAAATGGGTCCAAGATGGTAAAACTATTTTTGAAGAACTTTGTGGAACATCGAATTTTTATGAATTTCCGAAACTTCGAATTTTTGTATGTTAACAACCATTTTTAGCCACAACTTATGATTTCTGATGTGATTTTAAACAAAAAAAGCTCATTATAAATCTCCTTCTAAATGTAGCCATTCTCGAGATATTTTGAAAAATATTTTTAATTTATTGTCTGTTTATAGTAAATATTCCCTTTTAATATGTTTGTCGTGTTATACCGTCATGTTCATGAAATTCTATGAATTTGCTTATAATTTCCAACAACTTTTCCAAATACATCATTATGGTAAAAATATATGCTTAGGAGTTACGTTGAAAAACATTTGAAGACATGTGGGTTAACACAAAACGTAGCGATATTAAAAAATCTTTTTTTAAATCTTATACAAACTTTCAACATATTATTCGTGTTACAAAATCAAAATACGAACAGTAGAATTGAAATTCCAACAACAAATACACCTTGTTGATTCAACCGGACGTTATTAGTACAAATATAATTAATTTGTTTACGTTATGCCTAGATTATACCTGAAGTCAGGTATCTTCAAGCTACCTCTGTACAGGTATATAAAGTCAGGTACTTTTAAGCTTTTGGTTGCATTTGAATCAATTCTGAATGAATGAATATTTGGGGGACTTCGAAAACGAGAGCGTTACGTTGAAGGCACAATATTCAGCAAAAAAAGCAATCACACAAAAGTGGTATAATGCATAATATATTGCTTGTATTGTGATATGATTTGTATTCCATTTCCAATAGACAAAATATCTGTTGCATCAGATCAGTCTACATAATTCTTTCGTTCGCTCATCCTTTCTCAGAACACCCATTTCTCTTTTGAGAAATTGTTGAGTAAACATCCCGAAAGACGTGGTCTTACGTTGATCGCACTTGATTGAGAAATCACAAAACCAAATGTATTTGTTCGCAGTGTTATACGGTTAGAAAACATAAAAATAAACTCTTTCGCTTGAATGTTTTTTTTTCAATTCCCAGAGGAACTGGCTGATTATTTTTCAGCAACGATGACATCTTTCCGGAATCTTCTCGACGCTGAATGGCAACCAAACGAAAATAGTTCCGCGCGTGTATGTGTGTGTGTGGTGGTTGCTCCGATGTCTCCGATGTTTTTCGATGCTGATACTCTCTTGGTCGCCTTCTTTTCTCCTTCTGATGGATCGGCTTCTCTGCGCTTTCTCACGGTTCCAAACAAACTGAATGCGTTTCAGGTCAGGTCAGGTCAGGTCAGGTCAGGTCAGGTCAGGTCAGGTCAGGTCAGGTCAGGTCAGGTCAGGTCAGGTCAGGTAATAAGCGCATCAGCGCTTTCATGATGAACGAAGTCAGCTTCACCTGAACAGCGACAACATGCTCCAATCGCTGTTCAATTATTACTGAGTGGTTTTCCGAGCGGCGCTCGCTTATAAAGGTTGTGTCACATCAAATTGCATCACGGAAAAAACGCTGTAGAAATTCGCCCAGTAGACCGATCCTTTTGAAAATTTTAGACAGTAAAATAAAAACTATCAAACAACTTTTGGCATTTTCTTTTTATTCATACTTCGAGCCCAAGCCCGTATGCTCGCACCTTCCTCTTTACCCCGTCCATAAGGTTCTGTACAACGTCAGGTTGTAGTTTTTTTTGAACAGAAATCCATTTTCTCTTGAAGTCCGCCTCCGATTTGATAACTTTTGGGTTCTTCCGGAGGGCCTGCTTCATAATCGCCCAATATTTCTCTATTGGGCGAAGCTCCGGCGCGTTGAGCGGGTTCATTTCCTTTGGCACGAAGGTGAGCCCGTTGGCTTCGTACCACTCCAACACGTCCTTTGAATAGTGGCACGAAGCGAGATCCGGCCAGAAGATGGTCGGGCCCTCGTGCTGCTTCAATAGTGGTAGTAAGCGCTTCTGTAGGCCCTCCTTAAGGTAAACCTGCCCGTTTACCGTGCCGGTCATCACGAAGGGGGCGCTCCGCTTTCCGCAAAAGCAGATCGCTTGCCACACCATGTAATTTTTGGCAATCTTGGATAGTTTCTGCTTGCGAATCTCCTCCGGAACGCTGAATTTGTCCTCTGCGGAGAAGAACAACAGGCCCGGCAGCTGACGAAAGTCCGCTTTGACGTAGGTTTCGTCGTCCATTACCAGGCAATGCGGCTTCGTCAGCATTTCGGTGTACAGCTTCCGGGCTCGCGTCTTCCCCACCATGTTTTGCCTTTCGTCGCGGTTAGGAGCCTTCTGAACCTTGTATGTACGCAGCCCCTCCCGCTGCTTGGTCCGCTGGATGAATGAACTTGACAAATTCAGCTTATTGGCGACATCCCGGACCGAACTTCTCGGATCACGTCTAAACTGCTTAACTACGCGCTTGTGATCTTTTTCACTGACGGAGCATCCATTTTTGCCGTTCTTCACCTTCCGGTCGATGGTTAGGTTCTCGAAGTATCGTTTTAGTACTCTGCTGACCGTGGATTGGACGATTCCCAGCATCTTACCGATGTCCCGATGTGACAACTCCGGATTCTCGGAATGAGTGCACAGGATTAATTCACGACGCTCTTTTTCGTTCGACGACATTTTTCCAAATTTACGAAAAATTGACAGTGAAGCATAGCCAACGTGATCTATACACTCTTATCTGATTATAAGCGAAAGCTGAAGATATAATTCCTAAAAATTAAATTTCTACAGCGTTTTTTCCGTGATGCAATTTGATGTGACACACCCTTTATACCGATTGGTAATTTCAATAGCCTGTTTTGAAAGCAATTTTAAGGCTATTGAAACAAGTTTTTGAATCAAAAAGTAACAAGTATATAACGCGTAGACATTCTATCTTTCGAATGAAGTGTTTATCATACCATTTCGGTCAGTTGTTTATGAGCTATTAACGCTCAAAATCTCGGTCTCCGGCGTAACGCTTTCGTTTTCGAAACTTTGATTTTAAACCCTGGTATAGAAATGAAAGACGTAGTCCTAAATCATGTCCGATTGAGCTGAAACTTTGCACAGATAATTTTTTGGGCCGATAAACAAAATGTACATGGTCGGTTTTCGAAATTCGATGATGAATTTTTTCCCTTACATCCATTGCCACCCTAACCAAGGCCTTCCACCAGACGGCATGAGGACTGACGCTTTGTATCATTTTATCGAGTTCCTTCGCGGATATGAAATTGCGAACAAAATCGCACCGTGATTTGATTATTACTGTCCGCTGGTAGAAGCAAGAGTATGTACTAGAAATTGCAAATGTTCTGCATTCACACTACGACTGTTTCAATAAGTTGCCATCGGACGGGGCTTCCATTGAAATATTTACTCTCTTTCCTCTCTGCAGTGTTTGTTCTCTGTTCACATACTTCGAAACACGTAACACACACGAATCGCTGCTACATCGCAATTAAATCGACCTCTCTCTGAAGCACATGGCGACTGGTGACGAGAATTGAGTCACTCACGACAACGCCAAGTCAAACCGGTCTTTGTCGAAACGTTGTGACAAAGTCTGAATTGACAGTTAGGAAGGTTGACAGGTGGAGGTTGGGAGGTGTGTCATACACATCGATAGTGACTAACCAGATGCTCTGAGAGTTTGGTTGGGACGTTCTTAGGCATCGTCTGTTAAATTCGGACCTGGCAACAAGTGAGTACCACGTGCTGATTTCTATGGTGAATGATTTTACTGATGAAAAATTCGCAGAAGCATGTGGAAATCGACTGCCCCAGTTATTTTTTTGCCAATAGAGACGAGAGTTTCTATAAGAGAAGTGAAATGAAACTTTCGTCAAAATGGCAACGAGTTATAGAATCGGAAAGTGCATGTTTGACCTTAATCTGGGCATGCTAACGAGTTCTTTCGAAAATGATCCAACCCGAGAAGTTTTTTTTTCAAATGTATGGCATGAAATTCTACAGAATATTCCACCGAAGAATAAGGGCATATCCATCTTCATTCTATTGAACTACACTTCTCATTACCAATGCCATCAGTATCGTACGATGATTGAATTTACATCGAACCGTTTCTCCAGAATTGTTTCAAACAAATACCAGCTCTGGGGCATCTCGTTCAATGGCGATAGAGCGGGGCGAGGGTACACCTTTCCGGCGTAGATTTCCATCACTTTGTCGGAGAATGCCGCTTCCGATCGAAAAGGGATTATACCGAGAAAATGGAGCCATTCCAGTGCAAGCGAAGCGTAAAATTAAGTTTGTGCTAAGGGTTTTTAATGAGCGACGAAGAAATGCTCGTATGTAGAGGAAGCATGCCTCCACTGTACATTTCATTCAGTTCTGGAGTGACCTAATTTGCATTTTCTTTTTGTTCCTATGCGCTGCGTAACTTGTTTCGTTCTAAATGAAATCATGCGAAAGTTTACCTTATGTTAAATACTGTATTCACAAAGAAGCTTACGCTTTGGCTTACCTCATTTCTAGACAAGTTAATATACCGATGGTAAGCACATTAGATATGCAGTTTTTTTTCTGGATTTGCTGTTATGATTTTCATCTGAACCTCTGAGCTTTTTCGGTAAAAATTTGAGAGAACTCTACAATTTGAAAATGCTCTTAAGAGGGACCCCTGTCTGGAAGGTCGAAAAATAATGAATTTTCGTGATTTTCTTTCGGATGTTAGGAATAAAGTGAAGTGTTTAAGTATTTTGGTTATTGTTTAAGGTATATTTGAAGATGTAATTCGCATTTATTTCGTGCACGAATAATGATTTTAAAAATTTATTTTGAAACTTTAGGACTATACCTAAGGCGTTACATAGGGGTTTTACTTCAAAATGATCTATTTTTCATGAAAAATCGCTATTTGAAAGCTCATAAAAAATCGAAAAAATTAAATACAAAAATCGGCTATGTAACGCTTTAGATAATTCATTTTTACATGCTGATGAAAATTTCAGTCAGATCGGTCGAGTAGATTCTGAGATATCGATACCATCAGCTGAAAAAACATGGTTTCGAGAAAAACGCGTTCAAAAATTTGTATACCAATACTATATCGCTTGAGGTGACCTCGTAGTAACTTTCCAACATAATCAAATATCGAAAAAACCCTTTTGGGACAACATTTCTGAGGGCATAAGCTTTCCAAAAATGCAAAAAAATAAATTCTATTTTTTCGATCTTCCAGACCGGGTTCCCTTCTTAATGATTGATTTAGGTCAATGGAAATAGACAGTACTCTCTGAATAGGTTACAGGTTACAGGCTACGTTTGAGACACGACCGCACATTTGAGGTAGGATTATGTTAGGCTATTTTGTTTCGCATTGATTTCGCACAAGTTTGAAAAATTTCATTAGTATGCTCTTTGATCATAATTTGGTGGTCCTGATCGTTCAGTTTTATTGTGGAGTATTATTTTTTTCATTTCACCTGAGGGACATTCGAGTGATGGTGGCAGAAGCATGATGATCATTGGATGGTGCATATCATGATAGAAGATACCAGATAGTGTTACACTTACACTTATACCAAACGTTTCGGTATGTATGATCAATTATAATAATGGAATTTCGCGAAGCAATCAATCGAATCACATTATATACACTCACTTCAGTTCCGAAGTACGCTTACGAGATCTGCGCTTTTATTCTTCTTCATTCTGCGATGAAAATGATTATATTTGAAGATATTGATATTGACGATATAAATATATTTGATGATATGTCGCTGAGGAAACGCTTTTCTCCTTATACGTGCGAAGATTTTGCCTACAAGGACCTCTTCATAGGTCCGAAAAAATTTGACAGGTTTGTATCCAAGACATGACCGCTCAGGACGTAGGACTATGCATTCGTTTTATTTAATTTGCTTGTTTATCATTTTGGATATTATTCATAAATGCAAAACATGTATTCATTGCAAGTATTCATTGCACTCATTCTACCCTTTTTCGCATTTGACACACATACACACACACACTCGGTCATATGCGATTGAATATTTGTTCCACCAGCACCCACCGTTATTCCACATTCCATAACCACCTCAATATATCTTTGGCAACCCATAAAAACTACAAAAATAGCAATATTTGCAAGTATCAAGTGTTGGGCTTCTTGTTGTTTAGTGTTGCTGAGTGGTGTCGCACCTATAGCCATCTTCCGTGAATCGCGAAAGAAATACAATTTATTCTCAGTCATTACGATGTTGCGATGTTGCACCACTTGGGACTATGGTATTGTAATATAGAGCATATTAAATAAATCTTAGAGAATGTCCGATTCGATTGGTATGCAAATCGTCAAAATCCGTTCGCAGCAAAAATAGTTATTAACGTTAACTTTATTTCACGAAAACGTGACCTGTTTTCTGATTTAGCACCCTTAATGAAAGACGTAGTCCTACGTCAAAAAAGCCACATCTAGGGGCGGTGTAATGAGCGTTGAATTTGAAGAATTGCTAATGATTGGTGTATTTTGGCATGTAGGGGAAGTGGGGGCATAGTGGTCACCCCTAAGGAATATGTCCATTTCCAGTGTCCACATACCGCTACAATTCCCGCTTTTCTCAGAATATTATAGTTTAACTCATTGTTGTTCAAGATAGAATACAGCTTTTACTATGAAAATTCAAAATAGTACATTTTTCATCATTAGAAAAAAAAGGTGAAAAATCTTTTTTTTGCTTGGCGGTAAAGTGGTCACTCGCACATATCAAGCTAAATAGGATAGATTTAAGCGTTTTTTTCGTCCTAATTTGTTCATATCAGATTCGATATAGTAGGTACATGTATGAAATAATCTTAGTCTATTCACCTAGAGTCTCAATTCAAATTTTCTCATGCATACAAAAACATTGTAAGAAACACATAACGTTCCGCATAACGAGGCTTGATTTAGTTGGAGTGGCATATTTTTCCAGGGTCAATGCCACAAAAAGAACCTCTTGAAGAGCAGAATGTGATGAGATATATTAGCTTTAGTAAACAGAACATTGTAAATCGTTATGCACCTATGACCACTTTGCCCTCAAACATCAAAGTAATTTCTATGCGAATTAATCGCTGAGTATGAACGAAATATATGTTCACCTCTCCTAGAATATGTGAACAGAAGATATCGACATTGAATTTGACGGTAATACAGAATGTAATTTCATAACAGCTGAAAAATTGAACAAATTTTTCACGTCAAGTGTGGAGGAAATCCACAATGGTATTGTGCCTCCTACAAATCGACTAAATCTTGCTTCTCCTAGTTTGTCTTCACAATGGAGATGCTTTAGAACCATCAGTATGGAAACACTGAGGAAGGTTGTGATGGATTTAAGAAACTGTGCGGGTGTTGACGATATCAATAAAACGGTATTAGTAGATGCATTTGATTTAATCAAAGAGAATCTACTATATATAGTAAATGAGTCGATGATTCGAGGCTAATGCCCACATAGTTGGAAGAAATCCGTTGTCATACCGATTCCAAAAAATCGGAAATCAACCAAACCAGAAGACCGTAGACCAGTTAATATATTACCAATGTACGAAAAAATCCTAGAAATCGTTGTCAAAGATCAACTTCTGGAACATATAACGGAAAATGAAATACTGGTAGATGAACAGTCTGGATTTAGGAAAAAACACTCTTGTGAAACGGCTCTTAATTTGTTGCTTCTAAAATGGAAACAGGCTATAGAGGAGAAGAAAGTTATTTTGACGGTATTTATTGATTTGAAAAGGGCCTTCGAGACAGTAGACCGGTGTAAATTGATAAAACTACTTTCCAGTTATGATGTAACTGGACCTGTATTGACGTGGTTTGAAAGCTACTTAAGCGGGCGAACACAAATCACTATTTATAGGGACAGTAAATCATCGGCGGGATCAGTGAATCTGGGTGTGCCTCAAGGAAGTGTTCTGGGGCCGTTACTTTTCTTGCTTTATATCAATGACATCAAACAGGTGTTAAATGACAGCGACGTGAATTTGTTCGCTGACGACACAGCGATATTTGTTGTGGCAGATACATTGCAAGACTGTTACAGAAAAATGAATCTTGAACTACAAAACTTAGATGACTGGTTAAAATGGAAAAAATTGAAATTAAATATAAGTAAAATGAAATACATGGTAGTGTCGACACGCAGTCTTGATAGAGGCAATCTAAGTATAAGTATAGATGGGTAACCCGTAGAAAGAGTATCATCAATCAAATATCTTGGCGTTATTCTAGACGAAACGCTGCTTTTTGAAGAGAACATTAATTATACTATAAAGAAGGCAGCTCAAAAATATGGAGTGCTTTGTAGAATAAATCGTTTCTTGACTTTTGAAAGCAAAATAACGATCTACAAAGCGCTGATCGCTCCACATTTTGATTATTGTGCATCTGTACTATTTCTTGCAAATAAGAGACAGATGCAAAGAATGCAAATGTTGCAAAACAAGGCTATGCGCCTGATATTGAGATGTGATCGACGAACTCCGCGGAGATTCATGCTAGAATGCCTACAATGGATGTCAGTCAGTCAGCGTATTAAATATTGCACGCTCACGTTTATATACAAAATGACTAATAATATGACGCCGAATTACCTACGAAACACTATAATGTATGGAAGAGACATGCATCGATATAATACAAGACAAGCAAGCGACCTCAGAACCATGAACTTCCGAATGTCGTGTACCCAAAATTCAATTTTTTATAAGGGATATCGACTGTATAATACCTTACCCAATGAGGCAAAGACAGCAACAAGCCTTCGAATGTTTCGTAGTATTTGTAAAGAGTTTTTGAAGCATGATTTAAATTTTTGACCTGGTGTGTAATCAATGTTAGTATGTAAGATGACGAAGCTATAACGGATTAATTTTTTTTTGTGCTTTTGTCTTTTTTATCATTAGACTATGATGATGGTGGTATTTTATTTGTTTGTACTCGTTTTTAATTTATTTATTTTTTTTTATACATTTCGAGTAGTCTACAACAGTTTGAGCATCGTGCCCGTAAAACGGCATAGAGAAGCTTAACATTGAGCATTGGCTAAAAAAATGGTTCTGTTTTTAAGAAAATCATATTCTAAGGGATTGAAAGTGGAAATTGCGAACAAGCTAGGGATAGCTCAACCGGAATTCTTGTAAATTTTTCTTTTTTACAGATGATTGACGAGATCTTTCTGTGTTGTGGCAGATCTCATTGCAGATTCAGATTGACGCGATTATACCCCAGGTTGAATGAAGGGCCTGAAGTGTCGGCTGGAATTAGGCTTAGGTTTGCTCAGCTGTCTGGTCTCGAAAACGATTAACAGATCGTTGTCGGGTATCCAGTAAAGCGGGATTTCCTTTGTAAATTCAAGGCTGGTACTGACATAGGTATTAGGTTCAATTCCTGATCGGTCAAGGGTCTTCCCGGGTTGGAAATTCTCTTTTTTTTTTTTTTTTATTAAATCGTTTATTTTTACAGGCTCAGTTACATAAGTTTAAAGGAGCCAAACTCCTGACTGTATTGTTACAAGTATATATAAACATTTTTCCTTAATTCTAATGTTAATGGTGTAGAAAACCGATTACTCGCGGTCTACTCGAGTTTAGAAGGGTGACATATTTTCTTCAGGAAAAGGAAGGGATAAAAGGATATGTTGACAATGTTCACTCTCACATTCACACTCACATTCATTACACTCAATTCTTAAGCCTATCTTATATCTAAAATGTTTTTACAGTTCACCTTATTCTATTGTTAATAAGAAGGGATTTGATTTCTCGCGAAGAAAAAGGAAAAGGAGAATATAAGGATATAAGGATAATCAGACACGAAGATCGGAAATTCTCTTGACATGCCTTGGGAGAGTTACTGGGCCTGAAGTGTCGGCTAGAATTAGGCTCGGGGTTGCTCAGCTGTCTGGACTCGAAAGCGATCGCATTAGTAGATCGTTCTCGGGAATCTAGTAAAGCGGGAAATCCCTTGTAAATTCATGGCTAATGCTGATATAGGCATTGGTTTCGATTCCCGATCGGTCAAGTGTCTTCCCGGATTGGAAATTCTCTTGACATGCCATGGAATATTTAGCGTTTAGATAATGCCCTTACTTGTTCTTTTGATAAACAATCTATGCCAGTGGTACAACCGGACCGTTTTTTGTTTTTAACTAGCTTACTGGTTGATTTGATATTACAAAGAAACTCCTCCATATAATTATCCACAAGATAACTCGTCCAGCTCAAACCTATGTAGGGGAAAGAGGTGGGACCATCATCATTTTAAGAAAAAAAAAACAAAAATGATTCACCTAGACAAGACAAGACAAATTCATTCTATGAAATATTTAACCTTGTAGTAGTTCTTTCTAATGCTAAGCATAAGATTTTTCTTTGGAGTTATTTGATGGCAATTCACACATCAAAATTTTAATTTTTTGAGAAGCTCAGAGCCAAACGGAGTCAATTCATCGCGAATAGATACCCAAGATGGCCTACCATTCAACTGATGTTTCATTTTGAGCCCCTCATTTATATTGTCAGACATAGTGGGTGCTCAGTACGGAGCGGAGATATTTGTGTTTGGAGCGAGAAGGTAAATTCGTATCGACGACATTAATCTTTCTATCACGATGTGGCTGTGATGTATATTCAGGTGGAATGAACACATTTTCAAGATGAAAATCATGAATGAAAAAGAACTTTTCTATATTTGACTAGCTGCTCGGCGAAATCAAATTTCTAAACTTTTTTTCATCATAATATTGTTCTATGGGCAGAATACAAAAAATACAACAAAATGAAGACGACTCAAAGCGGTCCTTTCCTTCTTGGGATTTTGCGATTAGCAACACATTCCATTTTTATTTATATGGATAACACATATATGCGTTATTTCGCCTGAAAATCCATTTCCACCTTCGAACAAAGATCAATTTCGTAAGCGCAAACATCGAATGGACTAACACCGCTTATTATGATATAATTTTCGAACATATTAGAATTCAATTTTCCGAATTTTCCGACCATCCACAAAAAAAAATCCGGAAATTTTCCGATTCATCTTCGGAAAGAGACGAATACAACAAAATAAAGAAGGCTAAAATCGGACCATCCCTTCTTCGGGATTTCCGCTTACTAACAGAGTTGGCCTGCCTTCCTCTTTTATTTATATAGATAGATATGTCATATGTTTATATGTAGTTACTAGATGACCCGGCAAACTTCGTCCCGCCCAAAATTTGTTTTTTGTTATCAATATCTTCAAACATTCACGTTTTCTTACTATGAGCAAGTTCATGGGTCCAATCGCAGAACTGTTCATTGATTGATCTTCTATTCGACCCCGTTGAATTTACCTTTTACTATAACATTCCTAGTATTTCTAACAAAACTCATCATTATAATCAAATTATTTTCAGACACAATTCTCGTTCAAGATTTTTCAACCACTTGCAAATAACATGTTTCTCCGTTACATAGAATACATTATTTATACATAAAATATGATAGAATTAAGACAGCCCTTATCGGACAATTCCTTGCTCGAGTTCTGCTCTTATCAACACATTCGGCGATACTTTATTGGTATAGATAAAAGAAGATATAGGAGTGCGTTTCACATTGAAATCAATGTCCAGTTTCGAAAAAAGATCAATTTCGCTAGCGCAAACATCAAATGGACTAACAGCACTTGTCACTATGTAATTGCAGAACATATGGGATTTTAATTTTCCAAATTCACCCTTTTTCTTTCAGAGTTATCCGAAAATTTTCAATTGTCATGTTTGGTTGGACTTTTTTTGGTTGAAATATGTGTAACATTTCTATGGGACTCCTTCTCCATTCCAGAGGAGGGAGGGGTGTCATACCATCATAGAAACATTTCTCATACCCAAAAACCCTCACATCTCAAATTGTGCTTGAATAGTTCTCGAGTTATGCAGAAGTTTGTGTTTCGTTTTTATGGCAACCCCCCCTTAGAGAGGGGGTGGCGAGTCTAATTACCATAGAAACATTTATTGCACCTTAAAACCTCCATTTGTCTAATTTGGTTTCATTTGCATGATTAATCCTCGAGTAATGCAGAAATTTGTGTTTCATTTGTATGGCAGACCCCAACCGCGAGAGTTTTAAGTCAAATATGCGCCGTTTTGTTCGATGACTTGTTCCCAACGAGATTCCAACTTCATAATACCCCTATTATAGAAGCTCGCTTCCTTATTGGCAAAAAACTCGGATAGCCAATTTTCACAGGCCTCTTTTGTGGCTTACTTCTGACTACCTAGCTCGTTCGCCATGGACAAAAACAGGTAGTAGTCACTTGGTGCAAGGTCCGGACTATACGGCGGATGCAAAAGAACCTTCCATCCGAGCTCCCGGAGCTTCTGGCGCGTCACCAAAGAAGTGTGTGGCCTGGAGTTGTCCTGATGGAAGACAATGCGGCCTCTGTTTATCAAAGATGGCCTCTTCTTCATGAGTGCTACCTTCAAGCGGTCCAGTTGTTGGCAGTACAGGTCCGAATTGAGCGTTTGGCCATAGGGAAGCAGCTCATAATAGATTATTCCTTGACAATCCCACCAAACACACAGCAGAACCTTCCTGGCCGTTAATGA
This sequence comes from Toxorhynchites rutilus septentrionalis, assembly GCF_029784135.1. Taxonomy (NCBI): domain Eukaryota; kingdom Metazoa; phylum Arthropoda; class Insecta; order Diptera; family Culicidae; genus Toxorhynchites; species Toxorhynchites rutilus. The sequence continues at coordinate 53,780,533 of NC_073744.1, forward strand.
GGGCTTGGCCACCGTTTGAGCCGCTTCAGCGGGCTTCGACCACGACCGTTTGCGCTTCACGTTGTCGTAAGTGACCCACTTTTCATCGCCAGTCACCATCCGCTTCAGAAACGGGTCGATTTTGTTGCGATTCAGCAGCGATTCACATGCGTCGATACGGTCAAAGATGTTTTTTTGCGTCAACGTGTGTGGCACCCATACATCGAGCTTCTTTGTGAATCCAAGCTTCTTCAAATGGTTAATAACGGTTTGATGACTTATCCCCAGCTCTTGTCCGATGCTACGGCTGCTACTATGCCGGTCTGTATCGGGTCCATAAACTGCACAAATTTTATTGGCAGCTTGAGATGCATTTTTGCCTTTGTCATAGTAGTACTGTAAAATATGTCTTATATTTATATTTTCTCTTTATTTTGCTCCATATTTGCGACACTATAACTCACGAACGACTTAACCAAACAAAACACTGTCAAGGACTATATTATATAAAATACCTTTCCAACAAGCTATAGTATAACTCGATACAATGAATACAACTAGAACTACGCGCTTACAACGACACCTCGCGGAAATACCGCAGGACTTTTTTGACAGCCTAATATAACAAATGGTTTTTTTTTCTAAATTAAATTAAGTTAAACTTACGGGTTTCTGAACAGTTACAAAATCTCCTCAAAGCCCTAAATCAAGATTCGATGCGTGCCTCTAGGCTCAGACCCTTCCATCTATTTGGAAGAATTATATTCACGCTACTGGACAATAGACAAACAAGCTAATGAAAGATCTGCACCTGACACGACATCGATGTCTCACCGGGATCTCAAAGTCGCATGTGTTGTGTTGTGTGTACCTTGGGATGGCGAAATTTCACTTTCCACTAGCTGCTCCCGCTGCCTGGTTGCAGTAAAAACATTTTCATTTCGATCTGAGTCTGAAGAGTGATCACAAAAAGTTAGCGAAAGCAAACATCATCGAGCCGACAATCAGCAGCCACCACGTCTAATCCTATCAAACCCGAAGGGTTGAAATTACCGACAGCACGTTGTTCATTTTTTTTTTGCTTGACAGCTCCAACAACAACAGACACCGACATCGAACAACGAAATAGAACTAGGTGAAATTGTATTCTCCCTTTTCCGGCTGCGTTTGAGCTCTTGTGTGGCTTGCGTTTGAGTGGAAGATAAAAAAAAGCTCCAGCACGTTTCAAATTTAGCTTTCAATTCACGCTTTGGATGTGCTTTTTCGGGGCGTCTCCTGCGATATATAACACGGTTAAGCCGTAACACGGTTAGCGTGTGAGCAACGATCAATACATTCATCATGTAGGATGCATTTTCTGGTGTCTGTGCCTCGTAAGCATTTTAATTGAACAAACATCGAACCGCTAGCCAATGTTCGCTTCCGAGAGCAATTCCATGGTGACAGCAAGTGTTTTGTAATTTCTTCGCACAATCTTTATGGAGCAGCTTGGTGTTCATTCAAATCCCAGCAGAGCAACACCGAGATTCTCGGCAAGGTTTACCATCGGAATACATTTCCTGCTAAGAAAACAAATGCCCTATTGTGTGCAAATAAACCAATTCATTATATCTGTGCTGCTCGACAAGCAAACGAAGAAAAATAAAACATTGCAATTTTGTTTGCTAAATAACATCCCCCCCACCATGACTCCGGCACTCTCGCTCGAAAGACGCGCACCGAGCCATGGAAACGAGCAACTTCCTAAACACATTTTATGCTTCCCAAGTCACAGTCATCTGCACCCACCGCACCAAACCGTGTTCTGTAGATTCCACGTGAGGAATCGCGAGCTGAACGAGCAGCGAGCTATTTAAATATTAATTAGGCTCTAAGCGTGTATCATAATTTCCACTTGCCGCCAGTCTAATGAATTATGTTCTTTCTTGTGTCTTTTTATGTGGGTGTGTGTATATGCTCTCTGGTACTGATTTGCGTTCGCGAACATCAACAGACGAAACCGCGAATGTTTAAGTCTTCTTCGAAGTGTCTTACACAGCCCAAACCTCGTTGCAGCGCTCGTTTGGCGCCTGTTTAAGTTGATTGTTGTACTTCCGAGGTGGAGAGTTATGTTCAACGTTAAATATGTTATGATGGATGTTTACCTTTTGTGCGGGGAGTGCTTATCTTGTTCTTCGGGAGAAAGTAGAAAGAAGACCGGGCTCTTGAAGTGTTCTACCATCAGAAGGAAAATACTTTTCTGGATATTTGAATAGGCGGAAATTTGCATGAAGTAGACGTTCAATCATCGAAATTTGTCATGAGATAAATGTTTTTGATTATCGTAATTTCGTGTATAAAGAGTGCCGTTAGATACGTGAAATTTCAGAATTGATGCTTACTATTATTCTTTCAGATCTAGACCATATATCAAATTTATATGAATCTAAAATAAATAGATAAAATTATTCTTACAAAACAATGAACGAATTATTAGAGGTTTGAAATGTTAAAGGCTGCAACAACTAATTTTTTAGACCATAGATTATCGACTCAATTCTTGTACTACGGTGTTCATCGAGAAATAGTCTTAAGCATTCAGAAATAGAAAACGCGAATAGGTTGTTAATTTTTTTTAGTTAAACACGTTTTGTGCGTACTTATAAGCTTGCCATGAATGATCGTACCTTGGATTTGACACCTCTCATCAATTGAGAATTATTGAAAAAAAAATTCGTAACAGCCATTTTTACGCAATAATGACGGCGCTCATAACAAATGACAATTCGTTTGAAGAAGGTCAGAGTTAAGCATATTTTTTTAGGTTTTTTTAGCATGACCTGTTTGTGTGTTTGTAACAGGTTTGTTTGTCTGTAGCGCTGTTCCACATTAATCCAAATTTCATCCCCGTCCTATTGACCGATTGATCTGAAATTAAGAATAAAGCTTTATCTCTGCTGTCATTATAAAACTGCGTATCCCATGATCTTAAAAATCCAATATGGTGGCCACTAAAATAATGGCGGACGACATAATTTCTCGGAACCCCATCAATATGGGTATCAAAAGAAAGACCTTGATTAGTAAAACACAGTTATTTATGAAAAATTCAAAATGGCTGCCTCAACAAAATGGCGGTATACAGCCATTCCACGGTTGTCAGATTTTCGTGAAAAGTTTGTTCTTTACCGCAACATATTAGACCCGTGATAATTCCCGTGATTCAGATAATCTATATATATATATATATATATATATATATATATATATATATATATATATATATATATATATATATATATATATAAATGGATTTCTGTCTGTCAGTCTGTCTGATTCTTATGGACTCGGAGACTACTGAACCAATCGACATGAAAATTGGTATGTAGGAGTTTTCGGGGCCGGTGAAGGATCTTATGATAGTTTGAGACCCCTCCACTCTCTCTGAGGGGGGCTGCCATACGAATGAAACACAAATCTCTGAATTACTCGAGAATTAATCAAGCAAACCAAACCAAATTTGGCATGTGGAGGTTTCAGGAAGCAATAAATATGTTTATGGAAGTTAGACACTCCTCCCCCCTCTCTAAGGGGAGGGCTGTAATAAGAATGAAACACAAATTTCTGCATAACTCAAGAACTATTCAACCAAACTTGGTATATGGAGGTTTTAGGAGGCAATAAATGTTTCTACGGTGATTAGGCATTTTTCTACGATGACACCCCTCCCTAATCTGGAATGGAGAGGGGGTCCCTTACAAATAATACACATATTTCAACCAAGCATATTCCAATCAAACATGACAATTGAAAATTTTCGGAAAACTATGAAGGAAAATGGGAAAATTCGGAAAATTTCATTCGTATATGTTCTACAATTATATATTGACAAGCTTTTTTAGTCTATTTGATGTTTGCGTCAACGAAATTGATCTTCGTTCGAAAATGGAAATGGAATTTAATGTGATAAAACGCACTTCTATATCATCTTCTATCTATATAAATAAAAATGGATCGCCGAATGTGTTGATAACAGCAAAACTCGAGAGAGGAATTGTCCGATTGAGGGCTGTCTTTATTCTATCATATTTTTTGTATCAAACATTTATTCCATGTAACGGAGAAACATGTTATTTGCAAGTGGTTGAAAAATCTTGAACCAGAATTGTGTCTGAAAATAATCTGATATTATAATGACGAGTTCTGGTCAAGAAATTTTATAGTAAAAGGTAATTTTAAAGGTAATTTTTTTTCAATCAATGAACAGTTCTGCGATTGGACCCATGAACGTGCGCTTAGTAAGAAAACGTGAATATGATAACGAAAAATAAATGTTGGGCGGGGCGAAGTTTGCCGGGTCAGCTAGTTGACATATAAAATTGAAGCCAAATTGATGATGATGATGATGATGGCCCACCTCATACCCCTACAAAGGTTTGAGCAAGACGATTCATATTATAGATAATAATTAAGTTTAAAAATATCAAGAGACCAGTATTATAAAAAAAAACAAAGCGAACTGGATCTGTTGCAGGCATAAATATCTATTAATAGAACAGTAAAAATAGGCACAAACTGCGAAAAAACAAATAATGTTCCTATCCATATTGACATTGACATAGTCATAGTCTCAACTTGAGGCCCAATGTTTTTTCTACGGCATGTCAAGAAAATTTCCGACGCGGGAAGATCCTTGACTGATTGGGAATTGAACCCAATATCTAACAGTTTCTACTTAGAACATTAAAGAGGTCTGCTACAATCAGAAATAATCGATATAACCATCTGATGAAAGATAGTTTAAGACAATTCCGAATGAGCTATCCCAATTCCAGTTTCCACTCCAGACCCTATATAAAAATTTCATCATGTGTCAGTTTTCTGCCAGTGTTCATTATTAACATTCGTCCAGGCCCACCAAACGCGCGCGAAGCTCAAACTTTCAAACAAACAATACAAATTTAACAATAAAAAAACATCATCATCATCAGTACGAACATGAAAACAACAAAAAACAAATGCAATCAATAATTACGAAAACAAAATCCGAATCTTCGGCAAGCGTAATATTTTTTCCAAAAAGATTAGCTATATTTGATTTGATATATCGATTATCTTTATCGGCCCTGTAGTTCAAAAGTTAAAATTTTTTGAAAAAAAAGTCGGTTTAAGGAAAAATGCGAAAAAAAATATTTTTTGGACTACCCCAAAACGGAAATAGTTCAAACGTTCAAAATCTTTTATTTTTTTCAAACTTTGAAATAGATCCCTATATTGAATAGTTCCCACGTCAAAAATACGGGTCTAATATTTTTCGAAACTAGACTACCAATTTCAACGAAAATCTTTTTTTTTTCTGTATTACAATGACTATCAACACTTTTGGCTGACTTGTCACTTTACTTCCATTTCGGGAGTGAGAATTGAACTCGTGGTCTTTAACGTGAGGGGTACGGATGTTACACTACGCCAGATTGCCTCCACTAACGAAAATCTAAAATCCACTATATCGGTTTGGCATGGAATGGCCAAACAACATGTAAATTGTTGCTAATGCTATGACTAACAATTTTTTTTAATAATTGACTACTGTAAAGCTAAGGATAATGGATTTTTCTTTAACTTTCTGCTTTTTTCTTTGAAATGGAATACCATTGGTAACAACACATTTACGACATTCAGTGAAATCCTTGATAGATAATATATATTTGTTTCTCATTCAATATATCCTCAAACAATTTCTGATGATTCTATTCTACTGTAAATTCTTGCATTTCATTCAATATATTCTACAACATTGCAAATAGGTAAGACCTCGAGGGTCTCCACTACAGGTATAATTACCTCCAAAGCCACCTGCACATATATAATCATAATCTGCGTATCTCTCAAAGTAATTTTCAATGATTCAATAGTTAGTTTCAAAGAATGTATAATTTTCTTTATTACAATAGGTTCGAAATAGAAATGAATCCTATCGATTGATGCAAATGGCTTTGCAATCTATCAAAAACTGGCGGTGCTCAAATCGCATAATATTTCCTCTTTCCTCTTTCATTGCCACGTGCGCTGCATTTGTTTCGTGTATCACGTGTATATCAGCGCCTTCCGGAGAGCAATTGAAATGCAAAAGATTGAGAAAAGATTATTCATGCCAAATGAATGAAAAAATGGGATTGCTTCCAATTTTGAATAATTTGAGCCGTTCAGGGATTAAGGAATCCTAATGTGAGTACATTCCCAAAAGACGTAGTCCTACGTCAACAAGAGAATCAAAGTTTATTCATAAATGGTTTAGTTTGCGCCATCAGGGGGTTCTTATGAGTTGATGTTGTGGTGCGAATGATCATCATCGCCTCGATATTGTTTCTTTAGGATTCAGTCACATGAGTGGCAAATCCGCAAACATGGTTAGGCGTGTTTTATGGTGGAACCGTCTCACAACATCCCTTTAGCCAAAGAAGGTAAGATAAGAATACCTAGACAAACATAACAGGTATTAAGGATTGTGAACAAAGAATCTGCGAGAGATAAACGTCAGTCGTTAGCGAGAATTCAACAAGTGAACTGTATTTATTCGAAAGTTCACCTCAACATCCACCACCCCCCTCCACCCAACTTTGACAACTTAGATTGGCATCTTTAGTGACAATCAAATTATCTTTCCGTCGATCCATATTCATCAACTGCGCGGTTTTCAATCGAACAGCATATCCGTTCCTATCTAAATTATTCTCTTTCTTGTTTCAGGCTCAGGATACATTGTCCTTCTCGGTGATTATCAAGGATCGTGTCAGCTCAGCCGGCATCGACTCGGAGAACGACAACGTCGTGAACGTACCAATCACAATCATTGTCCTGGACGAGAACGATAACGCGCCAGAATTCCAAAACGTAAGTCGATTCTATATTTCATTCTAAATCTTCTCCAGCTACGCCAGGCAACCGGTCAGAATCAGTCCAAGTGGTAATTAAAATTGGCGCCACATCCGCAGCAGTTGGCGGGATGAATACGGCCGGTAGCCGGAAACCAGCAGCACAATCAGCGCAGGATTTCCGGCTGGAAACCTTTGTCCGAGAAAGAGAGCTCGAGACCCCGGTGGCTATCACCACCGGCAGGATGTAATTTTTCAATGTCTGTCTCCGTCAGGTCCACGTCTGGTGGGTACTGTATAATTCGCTCGTTACTAATTGTTATTCAAATGATGTAATCCCAAATGAGGTGCGAATGGGGGTAAGGGTTTTCCCTCGAGCGGTGTCTGCTAAACCACTCGCTCCGTATTCACGAGGAATGATAGACTACCGCTCTCATTAATTAGGGGTGCTAATGAAAAGATTTTGGCTTCGCTCTATTATTATCCCGAGCTAGAATGAGTTAATTTTCAGAACCATCCCTAAAAAAATACCACTTCACTCCAAATATTCATGTAAACTCGACCATATTCCAGCTTCCGCTGGACTCGGCCAGAACGGATATGTTCGTAATCCGTCAACGAACACACCATCACGATAAAGTCACTTTTCTCGTGCAGAAACCAACAGACTAATCTCCATAACTCGGTTATTTCCTCAGAGCATTCCGTCGGAGTGAAAAGATAAACTATTCCGAAAACTTTCTTCTCGTCCACTATTTAGAAACTGCCCGGTATGCCTCTATTAGTTCCAGTTCGCCACCAGCCACTGACTGTACACAGGAATACCTAATGTTTCGACACTACTATTTCAATCTTCCGCCAACTCGTCAGTCCAGTGTCTGAAAGTGACATGGCAATGTGGGCTTATTAAAATCGTTTTAATAAAAGTTTTTTTTCCCAGTTCATCCTTTCCCCTATTTCCTTCCAAAGATCCAAAGGATCCATTCCCGGTCGTTTCACTCCGTTGATGCGTCGATAGAGCTTAGTGTTTCGAAAACTAATTTCAGTTGGTCAACTCTTTTGCATGCTGTGTTTGACTTCACGAAGACTGATTTTGTGGTTCTCGGTTTGTTGTTGTCAGGGAACTGCCGAACGTAACTAGTTTCATCCTTGTTATAATTAAATCCGAAAATGTGCACTTGTTGGAGGGAAGAAGAACAGGCTCACATTCCGTGAGGTCATGCACATCGTTTCATAACTATAATACCACTTAGTTTTTTCGATTTTTAAGAGATATTTGAGAGCTCGAGAAAAATTTTGTACATATAGGAACTATTTATTCGTTTATAAGAGTAGCTTTATAACCATTATTATTGTTTGATCACACACGAAACTCGGAGTCGTAAGAAAACACAAAGCTCACCGTCTTATTAAAATCGCCGGTCTCGCCATACAAATGAAACACAAATTTCTGCATTAAAGGGTGTGTCACATCAAACTGCATCACGGAAAAAACGCTGTAGAAATTCGCCCAGTAGACCGATCCTTTTGAAAATTTTAGACAGTAAAATAAAAACTATTAAACAACTTTTGGCATTTTTTTATTCATACTTCGAGCCCAAGCCCGTGTGCTCGCACCTTCCTCTTTACCCCGTCCATAAGGTTCTGTACAACGTCAGGTTGTAGTTTTTTTGAACAGAAATCCATTTTCTCTTGAAGTCCGCCTCCGATTTGACAACTTTTGGGTTCTTCCGGAGGGCCTGCTTCATAATCGCCCAATATTTCTCTATTGGGCGAAGCTCCGGCGCGTTGGGCGGGTTCATTTCCTTTGGCACGAAGGTGACCCTGTTGGCTTCGTACCACTCCAACACGTCCTTTGAATAGTGGCACAAAGCGAGATCCGGCCAGAAGATGGTCGGGCCCTCGTGCTGCTTCAATAGTGGTAGTAAGCGCTTCTGTAGGCACTCCTTAAGGTAAACCTGCCCGTTTACCGTGCCGGTCATCACGAAGGGGGCGCTCCGCTTTCCGCAAGAGCAGATCGCTTGCCACACCATGTACTTTTTTTTTTGGCTCCCGCTGCTTGGTCCGCTGGATGAATGAACTTGACAAATTCAGCTTATTGGCGACATCCCGGACCGAACTTCTCGGATCACGTCTAAACTGCTTAACTATGCGCTTGTGATCTTTTTCACTGACGGAGCATCCATTTTTGTCGTTCTTCACCTTCCGGTCGATGGTTAGGTTCTCGAAGTATCGTTTTAGTACTCTGCTGACCGTGGATTGGACGATTCCCAGCATCTTACCGATGTCCCGATGTGACAACTCCGGATTCTCGAAATGAGTGCACAGGATTAATTCACGACGCTATTTTTCGTTCGACGACATTTTTCCAAATTTACGAAAAATTGACAGTGAAGCATGGCCAACGTAATCTATACACTCTTATCTGATTATAAGCGGAAGCTGAAGATATAACTCCTAAAAATTAAATTTCTATAGTGTTTTTTCCGTGATGCAATTTGATGTGACACACCCTTTACTCGAGAATTATTCAAGCAAACGAAACCAAGTTTGGCATGTTGAGGTTTTAGGGCGCAATAAATGTTTTCACGGTGGTTAGACACTCCACCCCCTCTCCAAGGGGGAGCTGCCATACAAACGAAAGACAAATTTCTGCATAACTCGAAAATTAATCAAGCAAATGGAGCCAAATTTGGCATGTGAAGATTTTAGGGGGCACGAAACGTTTCTATGGTGAATAGACACTCCTCCCTCCTCTCAAGGGGAGGAGATGGGAGGGGTCTGTCTTTATTCTATGATATTTTCTGTATCAAACATTTATTCCATGTAACGGAGAAACATGTTATTTGCAAGTGGTTGAAAAATCTTGAACGAGAATTGTGTCTGAAAATAATCTGATAATATAATGATGAGTTTTGGTAGAAGTACTAGGAATTTTATAGTAAAAGGTAAATTCAACGGGGTCGATCAAAAGATCAATCAATGAACAGTTCTGCTATTGGACTTATGAACTTGCGCTTAGTAAGAAAACGTGAATGTTTGAAAGTATTAATAACAAAAAACAAATTTTGGGCGGGACGAAGTTTGCCAGGTCAGCTAGTGTATTATACAAATGATACATACGTATTGGGGAGTATGTATGGACCGCCGAACTAGGACATCTTCGTGATGTCCTCAGGAAGACGCGCCGCCGTTTCTTCGTTTAAAAATCCGAGAACGACCGAGTGTATCTTCGTGCAGTTGAAACACAGTACAATACATTGTTATCAATCAGCTATGCGAACTACTTATCGAGGATCCAAGCCAGCGTTAAACAGGATCCATCGCGCTTTTGGGATTTCGTGAAAAACGGTAAAATTCCGGCGTTTGCCAAATTCGATAACGGATTGGGTATTCTCCGTATATCTCCGCGATCGCAGTGCATACGTCTTGGTCAACTCATTCAGATCCCGCTGTTTCAACATCGCAGCATTAATACACTGCTCGAATGGTGTGGCGATAATGGAATGCTGGTCAACGACAAGAAATGCAGGCTCATTTCCTTCGGTCGCTTCAATAGTCTCATGCTTCATCAACACTGGATGGAATCGTCAATATTGCAATGAACATCGTCAATCTGTGATCTCAGTGTCATGATTGATTCTCAGCTCAGAGCTCAGTACGAGTTCACCGATATCCATGCTTTGAAGACTTTTTACTGCTCGTTGGTTCGTGGTATTCTGGAGTATGTGGTCCCTGTTTGGCCCCCCTATTACGTAGTCCATGCTTTGTCGATCGTAAGGCGCAGAAAAAGTTCTTATGGTTTACTCTGAGACGACTTCAATAGAGGTGCGCTACAATGCAGCGAATGTTGAGTTTTGACATAATGCATGGTTGTATTGACTGCCCTGAACTTCTGCTGTATACTCCTTCCCATCGTTTTCGGAACTCATCTTTGGTAGCAGTCGTAGCAGTTAACACAGAACAAATTACGACTACAATAATCCGCTTGACTCGTGTATTCGTCTGTACAATGCTGTCTGTGACGAATTCGGTTTTAAATTTGATGAAACAAGTTTTTAAACATAGGATTAGTAATTATACTTAGTTTGTAAGTTCAGTCTATGCGAATAATCGAAGACGATATTAAATAAATAAATAATAACAGGGTGGCTCACACAACTTATGCAACGTCTTGAAAGTTTAAAAATATAACTTGTGTTATTCAATAGGGGTCGATTTTCAGACCTCGTCGACCCCCAAAATCATTTTTCGTTCATGTCGACCCCTGGGAGACCGACTCCAGGGGGTCGATATCGACCACATTGAGAAACCCTGGTCTAGATCTTGAATGGCATTTCTCTGCTCCCGCGCAGTTTCCTCATGGTGAAAATTACTCTTTCTTACTGACCTACGATTTGCAGTCTTTGTTTCTTAATATTGATAGTTTAATATTATGATTTGGTTAGAAATGTTCTATACTAAGCAATGATCTATTAAAGCCTCCTTTCTTATCACTTCCAGCTCCCCTACGAAACGCAAGTGCTGGAAGATGCCCCAGTAGGCACCACGGTCTTCAAGGAGATCCTGGTGACGGACAAAGATACGGTCGGTGACAATCTGGATGTGACCTGTATTCCCCAACCGCTGAATCCGGATGCGTGCGAGAAGTTCTCCGTCGAGATAGTGGAGAGCAGCCAGGACAAGCTGACGGCGGTGGTTGTGCTGAAGGGTCGTCTAGACTACAACGAGCGGATGATCTATCAAATTCTGCTGGAAGCATCCGATGGGATGTTCAATGCGACCGCGGGGCTGGAAATTCACGTCAAGGATGTCCAGAACACTCCACCGGTCTTCCAGGGGTCACTGGCGGCAGTGATCAACGAGGACAGTCCCATCGGGACGCTGGTGATGGCGATCCATGCGAGGGACGGTGATCGGGGACAGCCACGAAAAATTGTTTACGAGTTGGTGACAAGTAAGTTGTGTCTGGGGGGTTAACACACCGATCTTTGCCGAGATTTATCATGTTTTTCTCGGTTGCAGATCCTATGGATTATTTTCTGCTGGGCCGACATACCGGCGAACTTCGCACAGCTAAACCACTAGACAAGGAAGCCCTGCCTGACGATACCGGTTTGATCATACTCACCGTCAAAGCTCGTGAACTGATCGATGGAGTCCCAGGAAATGACAACCTTACGGTGGCCACCACACAAGCCTCGATCACTATCCGGGACGTGAATGACTCACCACCAATGTTCAACAAGAAGGAATACTTCGTGTCGATGTCGGAAAATACCGCCCCGGGAACTCCGCTCCCGATCGAGATGAGTGTACATGATCCGGACGTGGGTGAGAATGCTGTGTTTTCCCTGCGGCTGGATGACGTCTCGGAAGTCTTCGACGTGGAGCCAAAATTGGTCACCGGTTCTTCGCAGATAAGCATCCGTGTGGCGAATGGTTCCCTGGATTACGAAAATCCCAACCATAGGAAGTTTATTGTGTTGATTATTGCGGAGGAAACAAAAACCAACCCAAGACTGTCATCGACGGCGACACTAACCGTGTCGATCACTGACTCGAACGATAACAGACCGATTTTTGAACAAGACGCGTACTCAACGACAGTCTCGGAAACAGCCAATCCGGGCCATTTGATTACAACGGTAACGGCAAAGGATTTAGACTCGGGACACTTTGGGGATCAAGGGATTCGCTATTCGCTGACCGGCACCGGAGCGGAGTTGTTCCATGTGGACCCGATAACGGGAGCGATTACCGTAGCCGAATGTCCGGCTCCAGAAGGCTATCCGGAGGGTAGGCGACGGCGAAGAAGGAGACAGCTTCCAACGTCTGCTGAATTGACGCATGATGAAGAAATGAACAAATTCAACGTTACAAATGACGGGAAAACGGGATGGTTGGATCATGGCGACGACTACATGGCGTACAAGATTTTCAATAACGGAGAATCGAACGAATTTGCAGATGTGAACGTCATTGCCCCTCCAACCGCTCCCAGCTGGGATGCTCTCGGATCGGAGGAAGCGGAAACCACTACAAGCTGGGTGATGGATTTATTCCCGACAAAGGCAACCACAGTAGCGCCGATAGCGGGAAGTTCAATCCAATCGGCACCAATCCCGAAAGAGGCAGGACCTGGACGGGCACCCTGTCTTGATTACGAAACTCAATCCGTGTACTATCTGTCCTACAAAGCAACCGATGACGAAGGTCGGGGCCAAACATCCGTTGTGTCACTGAGGATTACGCTGCTCGATGCAAACGATTCTCCCCCGGTGTGTGAGAGTCCGCTGTATCGCGCTTCGGTGGATGAAGGGGCCACCCATTTTGAACCCCCGCTAATCATCAAAGCTCGCGATCCGGACGTCGTATCGGAAATTAATTATCGGTAATTTGCTTGGCAGAACAAAATGACCTGTTGGCGTGTGTTCACAAACTTTTCTTTGATCTCTAATTTTATCGTCGAGAGCGCTCTTTTTTATGCGCATTTGCTATTTAGACATTTCTTGTTTATCCTGTTTCACTGTCACTCTTGCTTTCTCTATCTCTCTCTCTCTTGCAGAATAATTGGCAACGAAGCAATTACGCGGCATTTTGAAATCGATAAACGATCCGGCCAGCTGACCATTTCAGGCAGTACCGCCCTCGATGTCAATCATTTGAAGTCGGAAAATGTATTTTTCGCCGTCGAGGTGAGTTTAGCTCGATGACACAGAGTCACAGGTGGGTGGGGAGGCTCGCCATCAAACGAACCAGATTCTTTGATGATGGGAATGAATGAAAAAAGGGGGAAAAACGCCGCTCATAATCGTCGGCCAGTGGGATTTAGAACCGCAACAAGAATCGATGAGCACACATTCGTTCGTGCCTAGTTGGTTATTAATTGGTGTTCGATTGGTTTACGTTCAATATGATAATTAATTGCATATTGAATCCGACCAATCGCTCGGCTATTTCCGTGCAAATGGTATGCTGGGTGTCCACGATAAAATTGCATCGCACAAAATTGTTCGGCGAAATGCAGTCTTTCATCTACTTGTTTTCAATCTTTCGTTGTAACAAAATCTTGAATTTCTCGGAATACTTCAGCAATTTCTGACAATAATACTCTTTAAATTGTAAACAATACACATATCACTTTTTTTAGCTTATTATTCCAATGAAATATGATTCGCCTAATGAACCTGGTATAATTATATCAGTGTACGAAAAAAAATCTATTTTTCCCGTTATATACTCTTACAAAAATTGCGTGTTATCATCCTGGGAAAGCCAAAACCCATCAAAAACCAGGATACACAAAATGCAACCTCCAGGTCGTCGCAAAATATCGGCCGGAAGAATAAAGATACTCGGTGTGTCAATTTAATCTCACTTTCCGATGATTTATTGGCTAACATCGTTGATGATAATTTGCTTCACCAACAATACAACCTGCGACGCAACCACCCGGCAGTATCTCAGGTTAGACATCAACAAGATGAGCCTCCTGCTACAATGGATCCATCCGAAACATCTACGGCAATGTTAAACGTCCTGACTAAAAACAGTTTTGATTTGTTAAACGACATGGATGAAGCTGATACTGAAAATCTACACACACAAACGCAATCCTCTTCTAAAGTAAGAGTTCCACCAATTCATATAATTGGCCTTCCGATGAAAGAAGACATATTCCAGAAACTAAACTAGGCAGGTATCCCTTCTGATGAAAGCTGCCCCTACGTGTTGCAGCACACGAAAAAATCAGTACAATTTCTGACCAAATCGAAGAATGTTTTCGCCAAAGCAGTTTCCACCCTGAAAGCTGCTAACGTGCAATATTATACCCATGATACTTCGGAAAATGTCTGTACAAAATTCGTGTTATCTGGACTATCAAATACTGCGATTCCTGACCTGAAAGCCGAACTTGAAGTCAATAACATTCACCCTCGAGACATCAAGGTGCTATCTACTTCGAAATCTACGCTGGACCAGTAAGCTTTCTATCTTCTCTACTTTGCCCGAGGAAACACAAAGTCAGAAGACCCGATGATGTAGCGCAATGCCACCGTTATCAAGCTTTTGGTCACGGTTCGAGTAATTGCAATATTCCTCCTTCTTTCTTTCTTTCTTTGTTTTTAAGAGCCTTTAAACTTTGCAGTTCATTCGCCTCTAATATTCCTCCTAAGTGTGTGAAATGTGGCGGCAAGCATCTTACCAATATATGCCCATTGCCGAAAAAAGCACAATTGAACGACAATAACAACAATAAATTTCAAATCAAATGTGCAAATTGCGGTGCTAATCATACGGCCAACTTCCGAAATTGTCCTGCAAGAAAAACTTACCTTCAAGAGTTACAGAAGAGGAAAAAGCAACCTGGTGCAGCATTACCACGTGTGACGAATACTTCATTTCCAAGACTCACAGGTGATGAAGCGCCTCCATCAACCCGGGTGACCCAGCACTCATCAAATCAGAAGTCCTACGCGCAAGTTTTATCCACCGCCAGAGACGGTGCACCCGCTCTCGTCGACTAATCCACCAGTGACAACCCGTTCACTATCTCCTAATTCCTCTGTCTCGCGAGGGACATGTTTATCCGTCTTAGTGGATGCCACTCCAGGCAACAGCAATTCCTGGCTCTTTCAGGGCTAATGATGAAGTACCTGTACCATGTATAATACTGATCGTCTCAACATAGTGAATTGGAACGGCAGGTCAATCCTGCAGAAACCAGTTGGGTTCTTCGATTTTCTCTGTAAACACAACATCGACGTCGCTACAGTTGCTGAAACTTGGCTAAAACCGAATAATGCTTTCTACCACCCCAACTACAATTGCGTCCGAGCGGATAGAAGAAGCTGTGACAACGAAAGAGGAACTGGGGTTCTCATTGCTATCAGGAAAGAGATAAAATTCACTCAAGTAAATATCAACACGAGTGCTATCGAATTTGGACACCAACATCCATGCTGATACTCAACCCATTTACATTGTTGCCGTTTATTTCCCTGGAGCGCACCGAAATGCATCATGGATTATATTTGGGCGAGATCTCAATAATCTGTTGAATCAAAATGAACCGCTCTTCGTTGCTGGGGATTTAAATGCTCGCCATCGTCAGTGGAATTGCTTAAGAGCAAATAAAGCCGGACACATCTTAGCAAGCAGAGCTTCTTCATCAAAATTCTTCATCCACGTCCCCGACAAGCATACGTATTACCCGCCTGGCAGTCGTCAACCGTCGACTCTAGATTCGGTACTTTCCAACAATATCGCGAATATGTCATCTCTGGAAGTCATCAACGAGCTGTCGTCCGATCACCTACCTGTGAAGTTCTACGTTGAAGTAGCAGTGCCGTTTGTTTTGGATACACCGAAAGTTTTGTGTTATAAACGTGCAAATTGGCAACAGTTCAAATCAGTCTTGAGTGAAAAAATCAACCTGTAGTCTCCGCTGTTAACGTCTATCCTCAATTCCAATGATATCGATAGATGTGTGGAGTTTTTTTCAACTTCGCTCTCTCAGGCCGAATCTACTGCAGTCCCTGACGTAACTGAAGAAGTTAAATTAACGGCATCGACTGGTCAACTGATTCGACTACGGAATCAACGTCGTCGTCAATGGTTTTGAACACGAGATCCGTTCCTTTCTGAATTAGTGCAATCTTTAAATGTCCGCATCCGTGAAGAATGCACGTCTGCCAGAAACAAAAAGTTTGCTAACACTATACGTAACCTTGAGAACGGTGCGAAAGATGTTTGGAAGATAAATAAACCATTACGCAAAAGCACTAAGTACAGCCCCCCTCTACGGAATGGTGATGCATTGATAGCAGCTCCGGTTGAAAAAGCAAATCTTCTCACAGAGAGTTTCTCCGCCGCTCATGGTAACACTCTACCTAGTAACCCAACCACAATAGAGGCAGTAGAAGAATCAGCGCAGCAAATAGGAGCAACTGTCCTAGCCATTGAAGATGTCCCATTGATTCGACCCAAAGAGCTGAAGGGAATCATCAAAACTTTACAACCCCGAAAAGCTCCTGGAAAGGACAAAATTCACAACGTTCTACTGAAGAACCTTCCACGGAAAGGATTCATAGTTTTGACCAAAATCATCAATGCTTGTTTGCGTCTCTCGTACTTCCCTAGTGAATGGAAACATGAAAGTCGGGTAAGGACATTACACTTCCCACTAACTATCGGCCCATTAGCCTTCTCCCCACAATGAGTAAGATTCTGGAACGCATCGTACTCACTCGAGTACAGGATCATCTGGAGAACCATGCCATCATACCAGCGGAACAGTTTGGATTTGAACGCGGTCACTCTACGAATCATCAACTGGTAAGGCTAACAAACCACGATCCAATTCCGCGAAGGATCCAATTCCACGAAGTAAAATCTGCTGGAATGATACTTTTGGATGTCGAGAAAGCCTATGATTCCATCTGACAGGATGCAATTCTTCATAAGATGAAAGCGTCTGATTTCCCTCCGTACATTCTCAAGCTTCTACTATCTTTCTTGGAAGAACGACACTTCCAAGTAATTGTCAAAGGAAAACTTTCAGCCTGCCAGTCAATTCCGTTTGGAGTACCTCAAGGATGTGTTCTTAGTCCAGTGTTATATAATATTTTCACTGCGGAAGTAGTAATGGTGGATGGAGTCAGCTATTACTTTTTTGCTGACGATACGGGCTTTATTGTTGCTGACAAAAAGCCGGAAAAGGTCCGGTCGATAAATTGCAGACAGCACAAAATGCACTAGAAGAGTTCCAAAAACGCAGGAAAATAAAGATAAATCCTGCAAAAACGCAAGCTATTTTTTTAACTCGACCACGTAGCCAGCTACACTTGCCGCAATCAGAAGTGACTGTACTCGGACAGCCTGTACAGTGGAAACCAAACAAGCTTGCGAGGATACTCGTAAGTATTTAAAAACGAAACTAGATCCAAGAACACAAAGACTTAGTTATTTCAGATATTGTAGAGATGGCTCCATCATTGTTGAGTGTGCAACTGGAGCAAATATAAAAAACGTGAAAAATGACATCGAAAACAATCTGGGTGAAAAATATCGGGCTGTTGTTCCCACGATTAAAAATTGTGGGCATGAGCGATCAGCATTCCTCCGATGTTTTCATTGATTATTTGAAAAGTCAAAACGAAAACATCGTAATAAAAGAAGTAAAAGTTTCAAACGTATTCGAAAATCCACGCTTCACAATAAGTATAACGCTATTATTGAAGTAGATGTTGAAACATATAATTCTTTATTAAGCGCAAAAAAAGTAAATGTGGGGTTCGATCGATGCTCCGTAGTTCACGTGATTAATGTGTTAAACTGATTCCAAAGCTGAGAAAAAAAATATCTTCTATATAACTCGTCTTGCTCAAACCTCTGTAGAGGAAGGTGGCGGGACCATCATCATCGTCATTAATAAACCAAAAAAATGAGCGATTTAAGCGTGATGCAATTTTATCGTGTACACCCTTAAATTTCAAACGTACATGACTTCTCCTTCCGATAAAAACTGAAATTCTCCAGAATGAAAACTTCCACAAAGCTGTTTGATATGTCCGTACGTTGTCCTTCTGCGTTTACAGGCAAGCGACGGTCTCTTCACGACGCTGTGCAACGTGAACATCACAATTCGGGATGTGAACAATCATGCACCCCAGTTCTCCCGGGAGCATTACCTGGCCTCGATCGAAGAGAATTTTCCAATTGGTAAGTTAAATATTGTCATTAATAATAATAATAATAATAATGATAACCGACCAAGAAGACGATTGCAATGATGACGGCGATGGCAATGGGGACGGTTTTTGATGCTTACGTTCTCGTCACGATACGATCTAGATGGTGATAGTTCAGTAAACTAATGTTGAGCTAGCTGGAAAAGGACATCTCCCTCAGTGGGAAACAGACGAAAGTGCCAGCGATGGAAGAGAGGTCTGATAACAGTCATTAGCAGCGCTTAGACAGCAGCTGGAGGTGTACTTTTGCTGGGCTGTGAATTTGTAGGCAATTAGCAAAGATGTTCCCTTGCTACAATAGATCAGACTAATGGTTCGCAGTGGTACAATGCTCATACAGAGGAGAAAAGATGTTCCCTAGAAGATGGGATGTGTAGGTTAGGATGCTCGTAAATCGCTTTTTAGGAGAATTTTAAGCTATTAGATGATTGGAAACAAATGTTGACATTGGGATTATGATGTGTATTAGTGGGAAGCCGCCCACATTCAGGACTGCAATTATAGAGCGATCATATTTTCGGTTCGCACGTAATATCAAAAATGTAGAAGACTCCCAGAAACATGAAGTGACATATTTGGTTGGGGAAAATGAAATTGGTTATTTTTGCATTAAATTCAAAACTTTATTTGATATGCTTCGGATTGTCCGATTTGGGTCAAATGTGCACCGTTTTGTTATAATATTTGTTGCTATTCTAAAGGTAGCTTCATAATTCCTCTCTCGCAGAAGTATTCGTATTTATTGCCAAAACACTCTAGGAATGGATTTTTACAATCTTCTCTTGATCCTAATTTTTTTTCACGCACGAAGTTTGGCAATGCGAGGAAAAGGTGGTAATCGCTTGGGGCCATGTCCGGACTACTTGGTGGATATATTAAAACATTCCAATCATATGCCCGTAATTTCTGGCGAGTCACTATAAACATGTTTGGCCTCGCGTTGTCCTGATTGAACAAAACACCTGGTCAATAACTAGCCTCAAATGATCCAATTGTTGACAGTAGAGATCTGTATTTAGTGCATTGCACTGAAAAAAAATTTAAAAAATAAACTAAAATAATTGAAATACACTCGACAAAAAAAATTAAAGGAACAGGTTGCGTAATCGGAAATTTTAAGTGATTTTTGTCATGCTGTAACTTCGTGAAAAATCAACGCATATCGATGGTATGCGTATCATTTTGAAGCTACAACTTTCAGGTCTCACAATATTTTACGTATTTTTGTATTGGTGTGTGTAGGTGTAGTGTGTAACAATATCGGGAAGATATGAAAAATCGATTTTTCTTTGTTTTTTCAAAAATATTCTGGACTAACACAATTTTTTGCTAATCAGATCAATAGCAAATCTTTTACTTTTTCACCTGTTTTTAATTGAAAGTAAGAAACTGAATATTATTCATGAAAGTATAAAGAGGTATGAGGTAACATATAAACTTATTAATCGATTGAGGTTTTATTGGTGCAAGAATCAGAACATACCATAATTGTATGCTCGAGCAAAAAATTTAGTACATTTAATGCAGTTGTAGCGTGTTTTCCGAATCTTTTTTCGAAGAGAAGAATGTTCAACGACCTTCTAGATAGTTACAAGACGATAAAGGTTCTGGAATATCAAGTTCGCATATTTCTAATATTCTTTGTACCTTTGTTTTTGGTAAACCAAGAATTAATGCCTGTTTATTGACGGGACATAAAAAGGTTTCTAGGAACTTCCTGCTCCTGTTCAGCCCATATATTATAAGAAATATCCCCGAAACTGTAACTGGAAAAAATAACCATAAGCCACCGACTAGTTTATAGTTTACAGTTTACAATTCTACCACAAGTGCAATTCTTTCGCAAGTGTGTATATGTGTTACCGTTGAATTTAGCGAGTAACTATACGGAAGTCAAACATTTGTATCTAGCTTTTGCATGTATGAATCTAACGACAAATAATATTAGGTTGGGGAAAAGGTTATCCATTATTTTCTCGTTGGCTGGCTTCAGAGATCAATATCTCGCGTAATATCGATCATACAATTTCAAGTCGAGGCTCGTTGTAAACATGGTTCCACACTAAAAAAATTCTTTTGTTGTTCGTTTGTTCCATTCAGTTACAGTTACAGTCGAGGTTCGTTTGTTATGAGTTACAGTGTGTTAACAGAGGTCAACAAAGAGAAAGTTCGGTACATTTTACACTTTTTATTTTATGAATACGAAAATGCAAGCCAGGCTGCTGAAATTGTGAATGGTGTTTATGGTGCCGATACTGTAACAGTAAAATACGTGCAATTTAATTTATTTTAAAATTTTTAAAAACAATTATTTAAAATCTTTTTTTCAATTTTTTTTCCAATGCAATACACTAAAATATGATCTCTACTGTCAACAAATGGACCGTTTCAAACTAGCGATTGACCAGAAACGTTCAGAATTAGCCAACAGAAAAGGTGTGTTCCACCAGGACAACGCAAGGCCACACAGTTCCGAGAACTTGATTGGGATGTTTTAATGCACCCACCATATAGTTCGGACCTGGCACCAAACGATTATCACCTTTTTCTCGCATTGGAAAATTTTCAGAGTGATAAGAAATTGGGACCAAGGGAAGATAGTAAAAATCTAGTGATATGGTTTTTCGCTAATAAGAACCAAGACCTCTATGATAGAGACATTATGAAGCTACCATGAGAATGGTAAAAAGTTTTCCAACAAAACGGTGTATATTTGACCCAAATCGGACAATCCGAAGCATATTAAAAATAGTTTTAAATTTCATCCAAAAATAATGGATTACTTTTTCCCCAACCTAATATAATAATCCGTTCAATCCGGTGACAGAAGTGCTAAAATCAAATGGGGATAGTCCGGTAATTATGGTATGCTTTATCTATTTTCTATATATCGGGTTTTTCAATAAGAGCGCTACAAAAGTTTTTTTTTTTGAATAAAACAAAAACGGTTTTGGATATCAATGAAATTCTTTATTCATGCGAAAGTACATTTGATGCCATTCTGTATGGAACTCGTTTTTTTGCATGGCCACCACGGGCACGCTTGTAGAAGTCCAGACGCTGATCCCAATTTTCGACGGCTTTCAAGCATAAATCGGCCGATACCGCTGCAATTTCACGTTCGATATTCGTACGAAGTTCATCAATCGTCGCTCGCTTGTTGACATGGACCATAGACTTGACGTAGCCCCACAGGAAATAGTCTAACGGCGTCAAGTCGCACGACCGAGGCGGCCAATTGACTGGGTCATTTCGTGAGATAACACGCGTGGCGCCGTCCTGTTGAAACCACATATTGTCCAAGTACATATCATCGAATTTGGGCCAAAAATATTCGGTTATCATTGAGCGGTAGCGATTCCCATTCACAGTAACGTGCCGGTCTTGATCGTCACGGAAGAAGTAGGCCCCAATGACATAGCCGAACCATAAACCGCACCAAACCGTATTTTTTCGGGATTTAATGGTGACTCATGAAGTACGTGTGGACTGCCGTGCTGCCTGACAAATAAGACATGTTTTGCTTATTAAAGAAGCCATTCAGTTGTTGATCAGCCCAATTCAACGACGCTTCTGGTGGTCAAGCGGTCTAAGTTCTTGCGTCAATTTGATGTTGTAAGGATGTAGGCCAAGATCTTTTCGCAAAATTCGCCACAATGACGTCACAGAGATGCCCAACGGTTGAGAACGACGTGTGAGAGACTGATTTGGGTCTTCCTCAATTGATGCGCTAGCGGCAGCAATATTCTCGACACTACGGGCACTTCCTTGTCCCACTGGCACGGTAACATTTTGCACTGTGCCTTTGGATTCAAATTTTTCCACTAGACGCTCAATTGTTAATCTGGCAGGATGATTATGACGACCATAAATTGGACGTAGCGCTCTCAAAGTTGAGGCCATTGACTCCGAATTTCGATAGTAAATTTTAATAATCTCGACTCGTATATCTTTCCACTATGAGATGGCAAACCTTACTGAAGAGAAATGTCAAGAGAGCGGGAAAAAAATATGGCGTCGTTTGTGGTCCCTTTCGGTCTACTTTTGTAGCGTCTTTATTGAAATACCCGTTACATTGACATAGCAGTGGTTGGAAGGGGAAGCGAAAGAATCAAGATGTTCAAAACTTAAACATTTTCCCAAAAAATATTATATCGACAAAACGGCGATTTTTTATACCACCTTAATCCAGGATGATGCACCCCCCAAATGGCGAAAAAATATGTGTCTATAATTTCTCAATAATGAATAAATATCCAAAGATCAAATTTTCATTAAGTTGTTTACCATCTATTCCTATATTGTGGTTATTTTGCCGATCAAACAATCAAACAGCACTGCGCGGCCAAGAATCAAACCCGTCATGTCCCGGCCCTATTTATTGTCCAAACAACTATAAACTGCATCGCTGAATTCAATCAATTTCGAGCCCACTGAACCGGAAGTAGTGGGAGAAAAACAACTCCAATTGCATTCGCTACGATACACTACACTTTGCAAAATTGATTATCCCGACCAGCAGCGAGTAAAGCCCCACTTCGGTAAGAGTCGCTTAGACTCGTAAAAATTTATATCCGCTCGTTTATAACTGCATTAGTCTACTCGACTGCCGGCACAGGGACTACCGGGAGTAGCTCCCATAAACAGCTTGGCGGTTGCCGCAACGCCGGAACGAACACACACGGGGACGGAAGATGAAAACAAGAAACCATCCAAAACCGATCCATCTTGCATCGCTCCATATTTGGGGAATCTCTCGCGGCGGGTTGATTTATCCCACCATCAAATCCCCGAACGTGGTAAAACTATACACTAACGCTTTTCCCTATTCTTGCTCTAATCAATTTACAGGCACCAAAGTCGAGCGTTTACAGGCGATCGATTTGGATACGGGAATCAACGCCGAGATCAGGTAAATATAAATTTACTAACATCCCCATTCGGCAGCCCTATTCGCAGTATATCTAGGCGACCGTAAACAACGCCCCTCGCTGGGGATGGCCAGCATTTCCACCCCCCAGCGCGTAGGTGCTCTCTGAACGTCTGCCAATTGATCATCACCAGCATCCCTATCCCACATAAATGAATTTGGAGCAAAAGTGGAGCGAATTGGCTCGGCTCGATTCCTTCGTTCACGACCAGGATGCGAGTTACCATCGAGCTTCGGTGTGTGTTTTGCTGCTACTGTATCGGCGTCGGCCAATAAAAATAAATTTTTGCTATAACTCGATTTTCTGTCTTGTTCATCGTGCCAACTCGGCGATACGGCAGCAGCAGCAGCAGCAACGAGAGAAGTTCACAGAAGGATATTTGTATGCACACTCCCGAGCACTATATATCCACGTTTTGTTGTTATGACGCAGATATCAGCGACTCAAATCATAATAACAGCGAGATAAATTGGGAAACAACTGCGCTCCTCGCAAACAAACTGGGTGTGTTTTGCGAATTACGCCAATGGTTTGTGGAGTGTGATTCACGCAGTGGTTTGATTAATTGGATTTATGCTAGCGCTTATTAATTTTGCCTTTGTGCACTATATTTCAATGGTTTTCAGTTACGAACATTGAACAAGTTATGTTTTAACGAAAAAAATACGACACGTGTGGGTAATGTCGGGGGCACCATCGAAGAGACGTAGGACTCCCATAAATTTAAATATAGAGAAATTCCATGCCAAATCAGTCGTAAAACAGCAAATTTTGACACACCCCTTTTAGATTTTTTGACGTGGAGCTACAGGTCACGTTTTTATGAAATAAAGTTCACGTTAATTACTATTTTTGGCGCGAACGGATTTTGACGATTTACATACAAAACGAATCGGAAATTCCCTAAGATTTGTATTTTTATGCTATATATATTACAATCCCCTGGTGTGTGAACGGTTTGAATTGATGAAAACTAGAAGCATTCCCATTTTCCCATACATTTGTTCTGCTCATTTGTGAGCTTCCCTATCCATGCCGTCAATAACGAACAACTTATCGGCGATCAATGGAGGGGAATGATTCAAAGTCTCCACGATCAAATAAAAGAAGAGGAAGAAGAACGAAGAGGAACATTTGCCTAGAGTATGAATATTGGATCTCGCTGCGGCAACTTTTCAGTTTCATTTTATATACGATACATCGAACAGACACCATTCCATTAAAGTTCTGAACTACACAATTGTGAGGGGAATCATCAAACTAGGCTATCGTCGACTCAAAATAATTGTTCAGGAATCTTGTGTGTGATTTGGTTCCGCATGACAGTAGCAAAAATATCTTCACCAAGGATGACACCTAAGCTAATCGAGACATGAAATATCAATAGAAAGGGTTTCTGTTGGGAAGAGCGCAAAGCGTAGATAAATGTAAAGGGTGTTCGGATCAAAAAGTGGTCAAACCGAATTGCGTGTAAATCGATTATTTGTGTATTAAAAAAATCAAAATATCTTTTTTTTTGAGGTTCAATATGTATAAAAGACGGAAAAAATACTCAGTTAAGATTCCGGTCGACTTAGTCCAAATTGGCGAGCCTTTCGTTTGACGCCTGCCATCAGATTTTGTACAGTCACCTTATCCACTTTCTTCGCCGCAGAACGCCAGTTTGCTTTGGACTGCTTCTCGCTGCTAACAGTTTTTTGAGTCTTCTTAAGGTTCTGCTTAACTATCGCCCAATATTTTTAGATTGGGCGATGTTCTGGTGTGTTGGGAGGGTTCTTATCCTTGGGCACAACCTGCATCTTGTTAGCGGCATACCACTCCATGGCCTTTTTTCCATAATGTCAGGATGCCAAATCCGGCCAAAACAGCACAGACAAGTTATGTTTCTTCAGGAAAGGCTTTTGAAGACACTTCACGTAAATTTCCTGATTGACGGTCCCGGTTGCAACGAAAATGTCGCTTTTCAAGCCACAGGTACAGATAGCTTGCCAAACGAGATATTTCTTGGCAAACTTTGATAGTTTAATTTGCTTGAAAAAGTCTGCCACCTCTCCCCTCCCAGTTGCTGTATAATACTCTTGACCAGGAAGCTGTCTGAAGTCTGCCTTGACGTAGGTTTCGTCGTCCATTACCACGCAATCAAACTTTGTCAACAATGTCGTATACAGCTTCCGAGATCTTGTTTTTGCCGTAAAGTTTTGTTTATCGTTGCGTTTTGGAGTCACTACCTTCTTATAAGTCGATAGTCCGAATCGTTTTTTAGCTTCATGCACGGTTGTAGACGATATTCCCAACTTATTTGCGACATCTCGAACGGAAAGGTTGGGGTTGCGTTTGAAAGCGTCACTGCGGCTCCCGGCTTTCGATTTCCTCCAGATCCAGGCTTTCTAGTTGTCGACAAACGTTCCCCGAACACTTTTATTAGTTTGGTGACGGGTGATTTGGCCACATTCAACGATTTTGCTATTTCTGCGTGCGTGTAGTTTGGATTTTCACGACGCATGTACAAAATTTTGATTCGTCGCTCCTCTTGCTTTGACGCCATTTTGATAACTAAAGATCTAATGTCAAAATCCAAATAGAGGCATCATTCTACACACACACACACACCTACAAAATGAGGGGTGATCAGGTTTTCTATATGAATGATTAGAAAAAATACGACAAATTTGAGTTGACCACTTTTTGATCCGAACACCCTTTATGAATGTTGATTTGCTTCAAGTCATCGATGTATGGATTTGTGTGCGTACGTGTGTGCCTCATAATTCGCATGTAAAATAGTACACCTTCGCTACGCCGAAACCCCAGTTGTATCTGCTCCAGAAGATGCCAACCTTCCTGATTATGTTATATCATGTTAACAAATTGTGACATACGATCAGCTAGTGTATTGTTCTGCGAGGGCAAGAATGAATCATCAATCAATTATCGTCAACTGATTCTACAATAATAAAAAAAAACATTTCAGGGCGATCAAACCATTCTACTAACTAGTTATTTTTGAAATTTCACAGTATTATAAAATAATGTCCTAAATTATAAACAAGCGTCTTATATAAAATAACAGCGTAGTTCTACGCCAACAATGCGGTCGTATCTTGGAAACAACCTCCTATATTTTTTTTAACTTGATATGATGGAAACTACCTAAAATCATACTTTTGATTAGATATGACCAATTTATATTACGAATGATTTTTTTAAAGTGCGTTTTCAAAATTATTGATCTTCCTTTCAAAAGATCGTTAATAAAAATCCAGATGTCAGATTGAGATACGATGTTTGAAATACGAAATTGTTGGAAAATTAATTATATATTTAGGAAAGACAACATTTTAAAAGCACTGTCGAAAAATCTTACTCAAAAAATGAATTTGATTTTAAAAACTTACAGTGGAGCTGTGATAAACTTACCAAAATAGAGACACGAATTTTTGAAAATTTATGAAATTTCTGTTACTGTTTGGAAACAGTAATATGAAAAATAGAATCTTCATGCGATTTCATATGAAAAATTTTATATAACGCTTTTATTCTAGGACCATATTCTAGGATAGGATAATTTGTAATGAATATATTGATTGTGAAATAAAAAATAACTAATTTATTGTAAGTGTGTTCAAATGATTTCTCTATCTATAAAATTGATCGAATGTAATAGAACGAATGGATTTGGAATGATTTTTAAACGAAAGTCTGCCGAAAAGGACGGTACACATTGTATTTCGACAAACAAACGTGAAACGTTCTCTTAACCCCTTGAGCCACAATTTTTTCTCAGTCAGCACTGCTCTGGCAGACGATTTAATTTTCTTAGTTTCAACAGGAGGGATTGATATAGAAACCTACGGTTTCGTTGCAATCAAAGCAATAGACTCGATATGACTTACAGATACTGCTCTCATGAAAAGCATCAAACCTCAATAATTTCCAGCTCGTCATTGTCAGTTTGTTCAGAAATGTTTATGACGAGATGGACTCGTCATTTTCCGTTCAAGGGGTTAATTGACATGTTCTCTTTATGAACTTTCAAAAGTAGTAATATAAAGTAGAACAATGAAATAAAGAAAATAAACATTCAAATATGCGCTTGTCATTTTCAAGATAGACGATTAAATTTGAAACTGTTGGGCCTCGTTCATGAATTGGGAAATCAAAGATACGCCAGACAACTTCATTAGAGCTGATTTATCAGTCAATTTGGTAGCGCATTTTCCGTCGTTACCTTTCAATCGAGGAGTATTGACATCGGTATTCTGAATTTGAAACGCAGCCTGTTGAAACACAACATATTGCTTCCTTCATTTACGAACTTGCAAATGTATTCATTTATTTTCACTACTTCTGTCATTAAACCGAATGCACCCAGCAACGTGTGGGATTGATTACATGTAATGTTGTAATGAAGCTCATCAAAGACTTTATTTTTCGACTGATAATACGTGCTGTAATGTTATGACAATGCATTGCTTTTTTGGCCTGGCAATAGCAAAGGCTGTGTCAGTGTTACTTATGATAGCGTCTCGGAAGTCAATGTAATCTTCCTCACGCCGCTTTTGGTTTTACATTTTTTCGCGTCACTGTGCAGCCATGTACCATGGTTCCTGTAATGTCTTCAAAAGTATGTGCATTGGATTCTCACACGTGTTCTCCAGCTGATGTTTTAGCAGGATTGGTAACAATACCGTTATTGTTACCTTACAATCCGAGCATGTGTGACTTGAAGAATTTCAATAATTTATGGTGCCCATTCAATAACGCTTCCAGTTTACCGGCGTTGCATTTGGCATGAGGCGAATCGGGGTTACTTACGCACCTTGAGAGTTACAAACCACCAAACCCTTCGGGTAAAGTAAACCGCTTTGTTAAACCTCAGTTGTGTCTACTGTGCAAACCGAAAACCCATTTTTAGAAAAATATTGGAAAGTTTGTGAAAGGAAAAGTGTATATACACTCTGTCCAACTTCTATTAGACCACTCTGATTCTATTTCGTTGCAACACAAACAGTTAGAATTTCAACAAAATACATTCATATATTGTTGAATGCTTAGAATAAAGTATATTTAGCGTCATTTTCGTTCAAAAGAGTTGTTTGTTTATTTATTGTGCTTAAATTCGATAATTGCAGCTGTCCAGTTTCTATAAGATCATTTCAAAATTCATAAGTATTAACAATGAAAAATTCAAAACTATCGGCTGATTTACATGTCAATAATTGGCAAACTTGCCATTTCGACTAATAACCTGGAAAATTCGTGTTGGAATACTATTTACCAAATTCTGCTGAACGGATTTCTCGATATTTTTCCATGTTTCCGTAATTGCAATCTTGAGCACTTCAATCGTGGTGTACCGCTTTTCTTCAGTGTAGATTTTGCGTACAAGGATCCCGCTAAGATTTTCAATAGAGCGAGCCGACCAGTCGAAAAAAATAGGTTTTTGGTCCTTAATCCATTGATTAGTTTCCTTGCTGGTATGAATAGTAGCATTGTTTTGCTGGAATGTGAATTTTTTGTGACGATATCCATGTTTTTGCGTGGTAGGAGAGAGGATTTCAGAAAATGTAGGTAATCCTTGAATGATATGAAAGCTATCTTGAGCTTTATGGTTGCACAGAATCCCGCTTAAACCATGAACGAGCCTCCACCAAAATTCCTGGTAAAAAAATACTGTTCCTTCTTCCGTAAATCACGCCAGTATCCGGTGAAACCACCAGGGCCATCCAAATTGAACTTTTTTTCGTCAGTGAAGATAACCTATACATTGAAGAACTTTTCGTTATGGTGTATAGCAAAATGTATTCTTTTGGAAACATTCTTTGTCACCACATTCCATGTCCCACTGTCGGTTCATGTGAGCTTTGGTAAAACTCAGACGTCTTCCGATGTGAGATTGTGTAAGATGAAGAGCTTTAACCTTTTAAACCTTCATTATGTGAGGATTTTTCATCAAAACTTGACGAATTGTCACCCGAGTAACATTGAATATGAAATATTGCTCTATTTGCATAAGCGATTTTGAGTCATTCGAAGCTGTTCTAGCTATTTCCTGCTTATCCCGAACAGAGAGCTTCGATTTACGTGGAGCTCTCTTTTTCTAACCGTATCTTTGAGGATTCGCAAAATAATTGAGCAATACTTGATGGGATCGTCCAATCCGACGAGCAATTTCTCTGATACCTACATTTTCTTGGTGAAATGGATTGGTTTGTCTTTCTTCTCTCTCCCGGAGCACTTTTACCTTCGACATTTTCCAGATTTATTGATCAAAACAACTAAAACAACGGAAAATGTTACTGGTCTTAAAGAAACATGACACTTGAAAAATTCAAAAACATTCGTTTACGTTCAGCGCTTGCACACACACATATGTAAACCATGCAATGTATGGTCGTCACCAATACCTTGTATAGGTATATAAATTGAAACATTGTTTGTTTATAATGACACAAAGCAGTAAGATCATCACTAGGTCTTATAGAAGTTGGACAGAGTGTATGCATGGGTGGAGTTTACTTCGCAAATATTTTCTTTTCGCTATCCCCTTTCGTTGTTTCTATTCTAGCGGCTGCATAAGTTGCCAGTTATTGACAGCTCTGTTCGGGAAAGCACACAAATAGACAGAACAAATGGGGAAATGGGAATGCTTCCAGTTTTCATCAATTTAAACCAGCGCAATTTCCTCTTGCACTTAAGGAAATTTTCCAATCTCCGTTGTGCTTTTTGGAAAGCCCGTTACTCAGAAATCAACAAAGACTATAAACAATTGAACAGAGCGCTATTTGGAGCTCATCTGGACTGTGTTCAGAGTAATCTGAAAGAGAAAAAAATTTTGGAGAATTGTTGATGTACAGAGGAAGGAGTCAGGACTACCAACCATAATGACATGCAACAATGTGGATGCTTCAAACAAAATAAGCATATGTGAGCTATTCCGAGAACAATTCAGTTGCGTTTTCGTTAGCGAAAGACTTCACAATGAGCAAATTAATGAAGCCGCTAGTAGTGTACCTTGCCTACCTGCTATCTGTATTAATCCTGCTATAAGTTCCAGCAAAGTACAACTTGCGTGTTTGCATGTTAAGAGATCTTCGAATCCTGGGCCAGATGGCATCCCTTCTATCGTATTGAGTGTTCCAGCATACTCTTTTCATCGCTAAGAAGTCTATTGTTCAGTCGCTCACTACGCTGTGGAGTTTTCCCGAAGGCATGGAAAAATTCATTCGTTTACCCCGTTTTTAAAAAAGGCAGCAAAAAGGACGTCAATTTATAGAGGCATCGCTTGCCTTTGTTCTATCTCCATGATGTCAGTGAAAATCGGCGATACCGTTTCATATCCTTTTTCGGGTGCCCCAAACTTGCATATGCGGACGATTTTAAATAGTTCTACACTGTGAATAGTGTCGATGATGCGATATTCCTACAGCAACAACTCGATATTTTCTCTGATTGGTGCGAAACCAATAGAATGGTTTTAAATCCAGCAAAGTGTTCAGTCATATCGTTCACGCGGAAACGATCGCCTGTAACATTTTCGTATAAAATACGCAATATCTCTTTGAAACGTGTTGTGATCTCATACATCATCACCAAGGCATCTAGGATGTTAGGTTTCATTTTTCGCATCACAAAGCAATTCAAAGACCCACATTGTATCAAAGCTATTTATTGTGCTTTAGTGCGCTCTCATCTTGAATATGCGAGCATAGTATGGTCTCCCTACTATCAAAATAGTGTCCAGCGAATAGAGGTGATCCAGCGGAAATTCGTCCGTTTCGCCCTACGCAACTTTCCCTGGAGCGATCCTTCGAATTTACCCAGCTATGAGGATCGTTGTAAATTGATCGGACTCGATTTGTTGAGCTTACGTAGAGATGTAGCGAAGGCAACTTTTATATCCGATCTTAATTCCTCGAAAATCGATTGTGCTGATCTTCTTCAGTCTATCGATTTTAATATACGCCCTCGCGACCTGCGTTCACATACATTTCTCTGCCTTCCTCACTCTCGCACAAACTACGGTTACAACGAACCCGGATCGAGTATGTCTCGTGTATTTAACTGCTGCTACTTATCTTATGGCTTTCACTTATCTCGCGCCAGTTTAAGAAAGGCATTCTTGCCCGCTGTTTCCAGTTAGGCATAGTTTTAAGTAGATTAAGTATTTTAAGTTAATCATTTATTAGGTATCATTAGGGCACTCATGTTCAGGCCTGTTGATAGTAATGAATAAACAAAACAAACCATATACAGAGATTGTAATGTATATCATATAAAACAAATTTTAGAAAATTTTCGATTCTATGGGTATGTAAATCGTTAAAATCCGTTCGCAGAAAAAAGAGTTATTAATGTTACCTTTTTTTTTATAAAAACGTGACCTATTTTCTGATTTGGCACCTTTAATGTAAGACGTAGTCCTACGTCAAAAAGTACCCGATTTACTAAAACCTTTCGAGACCATTTGTAACCTTTCAAGAATATTATTGGTTCTAACGAAAAACAGAATGATTCGTTGAGACAAAATACCCAAGTCCATCAATTTTAACCAGTAAACCAATTTTTTCAACCCACTGTGTCGCTTTCATCTCACGAGAAATGAGATGGTGCGATAAATTTCACTCCACTGGCCACGGCACATCCAATGCTCGCGCGTTGGTTACCGACATGCCGAGGAACACCAAGGAGCACAATCAGCTATACACAATGCATTGCGTAAATACACATACACACCATACAATACATTAAAATTTAATCAAATCCTTGTCAAGATTTACGACGCTCCAGAAACTAGTACACAAGTTTACCGCCACTCTGCCGCACGGCAGCAGCGTGGAAACACATTGCGTCCGTGTCCGGCTCCGCCAGTAAATAGAATTAACGATCGACAATCGGGATATAAATTCAGGTCAAAAGGTTTGTGGAGCGTATATACCGATATAGGGGCTCGAGTCCGAACATTACACACATCGGATGACTCGGAACGGACGGGCTTGTTAACGCGCAAATAAAAATTTATGATGTTGAATCTTCGAATTGGTTCGGAAACGAATTAGCTCATATTTAATTGGAACAATGCTAATGCGTTACGGCCGGTATTAGATGGCTATTGCAATTGAAAGATGACCCACCCTTTTCTTGGCAGGTACCGAGTCCAGCAGGGCAGTTTCGACGATTTTACCATCGACAACCAAACCGGAGTGGTGACCATCGCTCGCAAGCTGGATTACGACCGACGAAATACATACCAGATGGAGATTGTCGCCGCGGACATGGGCACCCCCAGCCTCTCGGGGACCACCACACTAACCGTCAGCATCATCAACAGCAACGACAAGGCACCCTACTTTACGCCAACCACTCAGCGGGCGGAAGTATCGGAGGATGCTCCGGTGGGAAGGCTTGTTCATACCCTGGTCGCGCTCGATCCTGACGTGGCGACCAGTGAGGCGTTGGATTACGCAGCTACCGAACCCATCACCGCTGTGGATAAGAACGGGAAAGAAGTTGGTGACACAGAAGATTTCAAGGACATGTTCACGATTGACCGGACGGGAAAAGTGTTTGTGAACAGGAAGCTTCAACGAGATGATTTTGCTGTGAGTAAATTTTAGTTCGGAAAGGGGTTGGAGAGATGAGTTAATTTTCACGCCTTTCTTCCACTCTGTCAGGTTGTTCGCATCACAGTGCTCGTCACGGATACGACAGCTCCTTCGATTCAGCAGGGCGAGGGACTTCTCATCATCACTATCATTGACGTCAACGAGGAACCACCGGTAAGTTTTGCATTCATTCACCCGCTTCGACATCTCGGAGAAAAGTTTTGATGCAGCTCGTATGATAGGCTCTCCAGCGTTTCGCAAGTGAAAACACGCCATTCATCTTTCCATCACACCAAGCCTAGTTCAACTTGGTGTCTGCTAATTTCGTGCCTCGTGTTCGCTTGAATGGCTGCATGTCATAGAACAAAAGCTCCAGTGCGGAGAACAGAAACGCATCCAAGCATGAAATTCAATATGAATAATCATAATGGTAATTGCTAGAACGGATTTTCCACTCGCCGCCAGCTGAATGTAAGCTGATATGCATGTCTCGCATCTCTTTGTCGGCTAAATTCTCCTCAAGACCGAGCGTCGTTTGTTCCGTTGTTCCGTTGGAAGTCGGAGCAAATTTTCATCACAATCAATTTCTTCGGCTGATAATATCTACGAAAGGACCGGTTGAAGACTGACTGAGGATAGTATAATGGTCGGTCCGGTAGTTGTGGTTTCCACAGAACATTTTCTGTGGAGCCAGTTGGCCACAAACTGCTTCTGCTGCTGCTGACTTATGGTCGAAGGGTGCTCGAAGGGGGGTTGGGTGGTGATAATATCTCAGCTAAATTCATCCCCACGGTTATGCTTACCATTGCTGTGGAAAGCATCCTTCGTCAGTGCTGCTATAAAGCGTTGCAACGTTGATGAGAATGTCCTAATTGTTTAGTGCTAGAGGTTGTGAGCTGTGGAGCTATTCTTACCTATGCTGTCATTTGTTGACGGGGAAGATAGAAGGGGTACACAAAAACTACGAAGATGGATATAACTAACTTACTTCGAATAATATTTCTCTTTCAATAGCCCGTACCTATTGAAATTATTGATTCTCATACGAAGGCAGACTGAAATGTGATGCTATATCAAAGTACAGTTCTTGAGCTTCGCAATCATCACATTGCCCCTTGACCCAGAAAATCGGCCACATGAATTTGGTGAGCATCCCGAAACAACGCCAGATTTTTGACGTGGAACTACGTCAGGTCACAGGTCACGTTTTCATGAAATAAATTTAACGTTAATAACAATTTCCACTGTGAACGAATTCTGATGACTTGCATACCAATCGTATCGGAAATTCTCCAAGATTTGTTAATCTTACTAGAAATTACATAATCCCTAAACGGTATAAATTAATGAAGACTGGAAGCATTCTTATTT
Organism: Toxorhynchites rutilus septentrionalis; assembly: GCF_029784135.1. Taxonomy (NCBI): domain Eukaryota; kingdom Metazoa; phylum Arthropoda; class Insecta; order Diptera; family Culicidae; genus Toxorhynchites; species Toxorhynchites rutilus. Next base: position 53,815,029 of record NC_073744.1, read on the forward strand.
TCCCATACATTTATTCTGCCGATTTTTTGCTTACTTTCCCATACCGTCAACGAGTGGAAAATTGAAATTGATACAAATCATTTTGCATGGAGTGTCACCTCCACCTCCTTGAAGATTGCGTGCAGTTGCGTGCATCTGATTCCAACTTGTCTGCCAAGATTCAAGTGCACGTTCACGACAAAAATGGAGATATTCATCAAAAGTAATGGAAATGGTAATACTATGAAATAAGAGTCCTTTCATAGCGCCCTTCTTAGCAAGAAGATCTGCTTTTTCATTTCCTGGTATCGAACAATGGAAGGGAACCCATATAGAAGTGATATTAAATGATCTACTCATCAAAACACTTAAAAGCTGTTGGATTCCAGACAAGAAATACGAAGAATATCTAGACCTTACCGAACGAAGTGCCTCTAAAGAGCTGAGACTATCAGAAAAAATGTAAAAATGTTCAGATGACAAGGTCTGAATATGTTGTAAGCAGTGTATATTGCAGCCAGTTCCGCAACAAACACCGAACTGGGTAAACTAAGCTTACGGAATATGGAGAAGTTAATATTAAATACTCCAAAGCCTGTGGAACCATTGAGACTAGATCCATCAGTAAAAAAAGTTTTGGTTGAGTCAATATGTTTATATCTTGACAAAAAAACTGCAGGCATGACTATTAGACGGAGATCACCTGAAATACCACTCATTTAAACTTTCATTGACAAGTCAATGTTAATAGAAGGATTGGACAAAAATAAAGGAATGGTCTGGAAACCAGATAAAGCAGATGGGCTTTCCAGGGTCAGAAATACATGATATAGCGACATTCGCTTAGATTGAGTGCCTAAGGTTAGCATTTTTTTAAAGTTTGCTATCACTATCGGTTTGAGTGTTTCACAACGTATCAAAAAACGGAATGATCACTCGACCGGAAGAAAGAGCAAGGATACCAGCTAAAATTTCTAGGCTCATTATATGTGTTGACTACATACATCCTAGAGCAATACGCAAACAGCGATATAGAACTCTCTCCAGTTGCAGAATATGAGTACGGGCAGCGGATCTGAAGCAAAAACTCCCATACTCCATAACAGATAGAACGGTTGCCAACCTAATCAAATCGTCGGAATGAGCCCCCCACCAAGTCCCTGTTATGGATTAGAGAAAATTTATTCGTTTCTGACATTTTTGTTTCAACTAGCCTATGTGCTTACCCCATGTGCCTCTGGAATCAAACACAACTCCTAAATACTTGAATGACAACGAGTGCCTAATTGTTCTACCCAAAAGTTTAAGTTGCAGTTGTGCAGGATGGTGTTTTCTTGAAAACACAACAATCTCTGACTTTTCAGTAGAAAACTTAATACCCAATTTACAAGCCCAATCAACCAAATTATCAAGAGAAATCTGCAAGGGATCATACAGATCAATACTGTCTTTGCCCATTACCGACAATACACAATCATCTGCATATTGTCTCAAAGAACAGTTTCCTGATAAACAAACATCAATGTCATTTACATAAAAGTTGTAAAGGATTGGACTAAGACATGAGCCTTGAGGGAGACCCATGTAGCTAATCCGTAAAACTGACGAAGAACCATGGGAAAAACTCATATGTTTTCACGCATTAGGTTATACACAAAACTATTTAATTGTGGAGAAAACCCATTTAGATGAAGGTTTTCAAAAAGAACCTCAAGGGAAACTGAATCAAACGCACCCTTGATATCTAGGAACACTGATACCATTTGTTGCTTACTACACAAGGCTATGTCAACCTTTGATGAAAGCAGAGCAAGACAATCATTAGTTCCTTTACCTGTACGAAACCTGAACTGAGAAGGTGAGAGAAGGTTGTTGTATTCTATCCAGCTGTCTAAGCGACATAGAATCATTTTCTCTAATAATTTGCGAATGCAAGAGAGCATTGCTATTGGTCTATAAGAATTATAATCAGACGCAGGTGTACCAGGTTTCAGAATAGCTATTACTTTAATCCGTCGCCACTCATGCGGAACAACGTTCTGCTCAAGGCTCAACATTGAACAATTTTAACAAACGTTTCTTCGCATTATCAGGAAGGTTTTTCAATAAGTTGAATTTGATCCTATCTGACCCCGGAGCCGAATTGCTACATGACAGAAGTGCAAGCGAAAATTCAGCCATACTGAACGGAAGCGCGATATCATCAAGTGTCTCCAAGAAGGGAGGTGGAGCGGGTGTTGAGTCTGGGCATATCTTCTTGGCAAAGTCAAAGATCCACCTTTCAGAATATTCAATTTGCTCATTTGAATGAGTTGAATTTCTGATTTGTCTGGCAACTCTCCAGAGAGTGCTCAAGGAAGATTCTCGAGAAAGCCCATTCACAAAATTACGCCAATAGCCTCTAGTTTAGGCTTTTCTGAAGCTTTTGAATTTCCGCTCCGGATAAATGTAATTGTCGTAACGTTCGCAAGGATTTACGCCAATCCTTGAACGCATTCGATTTTTCTTTATAAAGAATTGTACAATCTTGATCTCACCACAGATTAGGAGAACGTCTGCGAAACGAATTCGCTTCGTCTGAGCATCAATAGCACTGTCATGAATTAAACCAGTTAGATAATTATATTCTTCTAGCGGGGGTAACTCATTAACTAATGCCACTGATTCTGAAATAATTGAAGAATATCTCTTCCAATCAATGTTTCTAGATAAATCATGCTGAACATTTATAGTTCCAGACGATTTAGAATACACACAAGGTCCACATGGAAGTGATCATTTGCCAATCACTGTTCTATTTCAAATTATTCTAAATCGTCATGAACTATAACAAACTATAATAAAGAGTATACAAGCCTTGAGTATATCAGCAAAGGATCGCTTCGAACAATCCTTAAGTGACTGCTTAAGTTTAATTGAATGGGACTTGTATTTTGGACAGTCCTTAACTGTGTGAGGAACACCTCCACAAAGAATGCATTTATCTGCATCCTTATTGCAAATGCTTTCATCATAATTTAGAAGAGCTTATCAATGAGCACATAATTTAGAAGAGCTGTACCTTCAAAGGAGATTCTAAAAGAACCAGATGGAAAATGTTTCTTCTCGTTGCCATCAATAATAAATGAATTCAGGGTTCGAACTTCCAAAATTTTCACATGAGGATGTTTTACATCATGAAAAATACAACGAGCAACAAATAAATTCCTTTCTACCCGTTTCTTAACTTATCTATATACAGCCAATCGCAATATACTCAATTTTGCGATTAAGATTTTGCGTTAAGAAGCGTGTTTTTTTCGTCAATATGTAATGTCACAATGTCAACCACTGCTTGGACAGTGTTGGTTGTAGTTTTGCATTGATGTTTGAAACCGTTTTTAACATTGCAAGTAAGTGGAAATAAATAGATATTGATACACGTACAATGATACTATGTAAGACTTGTCGAAGAAGGCCATTGCGGGAAACAACAGCTGCTGTCAGAAGAACCCACTCTACTGTAAACAAAATCATATACAAGTGGACATACGAAGGAACCATGGAAAATCATCCGGGTAGACGACGCAAACGGATCCCATCTTCAGATGATGAACGGGTAATTGTACGAACATTTGAAAGAACCCTAAAATAAACACATTCCTAAATTGACTACCTGAGTAGCCGGCATCATTGGAAGACCTGTCTTCGCCGACATTGTCCGTAGGGCAGCATACAGTACCAATGGGGGGGGATGTTGTCCATGAAAAGTATTTCATCTCAAGGTTGAATATGAAAAAATGACTACAGTTTGCTAGGACATATGTAAACAGACCTAAGGAGTACTGAAACAAGGTCTTTTCTACGGATGGGCCGGAGACCAATCGTTTTAAATCGGATGGAAGACAGATGGTGTGAAGGAACCCAGGAACGGTGCTCCAGGTTCAGCATTTGGTTCCCACAGTAAAAAACGGCGGCGGTAGTCAGATGATGTATGGTACGTTGGCGAATTCTTGAACTGGAACCATGGAGTTTACCGATTCGGCGATAGACAAGATGGCTTAATTGATTTTCCTGAAACGTAACCTGCTGTCTCCCGTTCAGAGATGTGGTCTCTCTCGTGATAACTACTTTCAACAGAATAATGACCTGAAGCAAACTGTCCCAGTCAACTCAAAACACCTCCGAAATCACCGGACTTGAATACTATTGAGTATCTGTGGTGGGAAATCAAGAGTCATCTGAAGAATAAGAATCCAGAGAATGAAGCTGCTGGAAATGCAGAAAATGCTGGGCCATACCAAATACTAGGGGATTGATATTTGTTATATGTTAACATTTCTGAACTGATTTCAATTTTCTTTTCAAAAAAAACTTTAACACACAATTTTGCCAGATTTTTTGTTTGTAAAAACTAGACTTTCCGAGATCTCGCACAGCACGCAAAAGAGACAGTGTGCTTTGCGTTATCCAGTCTCGCATCTCACAACGTCATTGGGAGCTGTCTGCAACAAATGAGCGAGGTAGAAGGCATCCGAGCGAGCAGACTTCCTGTGCGCGCTGAAATTTCGAGCGACGAGTATCGATATTCTCTTCCTCACAGCCCTTCCATGTGCAAGCGATGAGACCGAGCTTTAGCACGCTAGCTTGGGATTGGCTCTTTCTCTTCTCCTACGTAAAATTTTGTGATGTGATCAGGAAATGCCTCGTCGCGTTTCGATGCGAACGATGCACATGTGTTGTGAACACGAAGAGATGCTCGTGCATTAGTGCTCGCGAGACTTTCTCGGGTACCTGCCTCAAAGTGACATTTGGTTAGGCCTTCTGAGATCTCGCACAGCACGTAGAAGAGACAATGTGCTTTGCCCTATTCAGCCTCATATCTCACACAATCATTGCGAGTTGTGTGCAACAAATGAATTAATTGATTGGATGGCTTTAGCAGCGATATTTATGTGAAACAGTTCTTCATCACTAATTGTTCTACGTGCCATATTACGAAGATTAAAATTTTAACACCAGAAGCAAAGCTTCCCCTGACAGCACCAAATGTCACTTTGAGGCAGGCACACGAGAAAGTCTCGCGAGCACCAACACATGTGCATCACCCATGTTGAGGTGCAACGAAGTATTCTTGAGCACATCTCAATATTTTACGAAAGAGAAGAGAAGGAGCCGAACCCAGGCTCGTGTGCTAAAGTCCGGTCTCATCGTTTGCACATGAAGGGGTTGTGAGGAGGAGAAAATTAATACTCGTCTCTCGAAATTCAGCATCGCGTGCACAGGAAGTCTCAAAACCTCTCAATATTTTACGGAAGAAAAGAGAAAGAGCCAATCCCAAGCTCGCGTGCTAAAGCCCGGTCTCATCGCTTGCACATGGAAGGGTTGTGAGGAAGAGAAATTCGAAACTCGTCTCTCGAAAATAAAGCGCGCGCACACGAAGTCTGGTAAAAACAGTAACCTTAAATGTCATCTTTCACTTTCACGCGCATACTTCCGACACAATTGGATTAAGCTTGTTTTTCAATCCTTCACAATGAAGACAAATTCATGCGAATGTTTGCGAACTTTTTTCGCCAACCAATCAGAACGAAGCGCGGGATCACTTGCGAAAGAGCGAAAAAAGATAGAACTTCCCAAGCTTCTGATGCGAAAAATTACGAATTCACGGTAAACTGACAGTTGCCTCTGCCCACATCAGAAAGTTGGAACAAGTCAATCAAGATGGCTGCAACAAGATATGAAAAATTTTGCTCGAATCCCAAGCTCGCGTGCTAAAGCCCGGTCTCATCGCTTGCACATGGAAGGGTTGTGAGGAAGAGAAATTCGAAACTCGTCTCTCGAAAATAAAGCGCGCGCACACGAAGTCTGGTAAAAACAGTAACCTTAAATGTCATCTTTCACTTTCACGCGCATACTTCCGACACAATTGGATTAAGCTTGTTTTTCAATCCTTCACAATGAAGACAAATTCATGCGAATGTTTGCGAACTTTTTTCGCCAACCAATCAGAACGAAGCGCGGGATCACTTGCGAAAGAGCGAAAAAAGATAGAACTTCCCAAGCTTCTGATGCGAAAAATTACGAATTCACGGTAAACTGACAGTTGCCTCTGCCCACATCAGAAAGTTGGAACAAGTCAATCAAGATGGCTGCAACAAGATATGAAAAATTTTGCTCAGCTTCACATCGATGGAAAGATGTTAGCAATATTCAAGCTTGCGGCAGGATAGTAAATAATTTTTCGAATTTCTATTTATACTTTACTGAATTTTCTAACATTGAATTGTATGAGGTTCAAGACATACTTGAACTCACATTTGTGAGTAATATGAATTTGATTCACCAATCTCGTACAACCTGTTTTCGTTGTAAAGACGATAGTTTGACAGATTCGCATGATTTCGTAATTCAATGTGAATGACTTTAGCGAAAATATTTCGCAAGGACGAATTTCTCAAGTGAAAAATTCGCTCATTCTGAAGCAAGCTTTAGTGTTGCTCGATATATGACCATCAACACCGAGATGGAAAATGAAAGGTGGGAAGATTTTTTAAATCTGTGACGACACAGATTTTGTTTATGTGTGTTACTTTTCTTATAATAGTCCACTACATAGGAAAAGTGTTGTTATTAAAAGTAAAAATAAGCAAATGAAATGAACGAACTAGTTTTTTTTTCGTAAATCAATGCTAACGTTCAAAATCATAAGGGCCCGACATTTTAACAGAAACTGAAATTCCAGTATTTTTGAAGTGTTCTAAACTTAATTTCAATTCAATTTTACTTCTCGTTACGCCGACCAAAAACGTAAACGAACAAAGTCAGAGTCACACAATCTTTTGTTCCTTTGATGGATAAATATTAGACAGTGCATGGGAAAAAAGGTTGCAAGTTTTTTTCATGTAAAATGAACTTGAAAAATAAATTTAATTGACTCCTTATGACTTAGATTGAGACGAAAAGTTTTCCGCTTGCGTCTTAGATTTAGACGACTGAAGTTTTAAGCACCCTAATTGTGAAAAAAGTAATTACAATTGCTGACAAAAGTCAAACTTCCATGAAGTTGCTCTAGAATCCAAACATAGTAGACATTAGAATACTATTTCTGAAATCAAAGAAAAAATAAAATATTTTAGTTCGTGATATGTTCTGTTTTTTTCATGATGCGAAAAATATGATTTGGAAATCTGTAATTAGCTTCTGTATATCCTCTTTCAACGTTATTCGTTGAAACGTTCAATTTTGTACCATTTGAGTAACTGACTGGTATGTCTGGTATGTGAACTTCCTATCTTCCTGGCTACTAACACAATCAAAATTCAACACAACCAAAACCAGTGAGTCTTCCCACCTTCTATTCTTCATCTCGCATCAACACCATCTAGTGACAAATAGCCACGAATACGTTTGATTGAGAAATCGTTCTTACACTGAACGCTTTGAAGTCTAAGCGTGGAAACACACTAGACGGCTCACCCGCGCGATTTTCGCAATGACAAGTCGCAGCAGGAACTTGAAGTAAAACACATTAAGCGGCTCTCGGCTTATTATATTTTAGACGGATGCAAGACGAGTCTATGATACAAGGTACAACTGTTTGGATAGTAAGCGGATGAGAGATGCGGTATATAAAGACAGAATGGTGGAAAACGGAAGAGGGGATGTTTACCTGAGCAAGAGGGAGAGAGAAGTTGATCACAAACGTATAAAATATTGCATTTCTCGACAATTTGGATGGAATTCGAGTATCCGCAGCTACATGACCGCAGAATGATTTTCACGTATTGGCTCACCTGAGAGTACATTTCTTATTGCCTTGCTTTATTTACACCTATCAAAAGCGCATAAACACTAATACTCCTACAAAACCATTGCGGCGCATCATCTCCATCGACCCACCGCAGCGTATGAGGAACCTTACAACAGTGATATTGGAACCGCACACACCCGCCCCGCCTTATGTGTTTTATCTCATTCACATTTCATTATCGAGGCCCCGCGGCGATCTGTCATTGCAAAATCCGCGCGGGAGAGCCGTCCAGTGTGTTCTTACGCTAAAGGTGGGACCAGAATGCCGCGCTATGCGTCGCGTTGAGACAATTGTGCTTTGACACGTCATTTTAAATATGTGTGTTTCCATTTAGTCGAAAACAATAATGCGTTCGGTCATTAGCATCGTTGTACTAAACGCTAACATTTGTTCTAAGCTGCTTGCGCCGAATTCGCGATGACAGTGCCATGGTGTCGACGTCTGGTGGCAACTTCAAATTAGGGCCATAATTTGGGTCCCAAACTCGTTAGTGTAATCTCCATTAGATTAGAAGACACGAAGCCTGTTTTTAAATTCTAAAATTTTAATGAAAATTTTCACATCATGTTATTTGATTACTTGAAACACGTGTTTCTGACTTTCATTCAATCATATGGCATTCCAACATTGTTGCTGAATTCTTTCATATATTATGATGAAAGAATTCATTTTGAATAAACAATTTTCGTATGAGACTTTTTCACCGCCTACAAACAACAATGTTTTTCATTAAAATAGAATACTAGTTTGATGTGGAAAAGCTTATTTTCATTCATAATTTAAATTTTGAAAACGTGTTCATTCCGACTGAAAATCAGCTATTCAAAAATGTTTAGCAACGCTCACCTAAATTAGTAAACGAAGCTCAATGCCACCAGCGAGGATATGTCAATGTGTGGTTTTTAAAAACATTCAACAGACCCGTGGACACAACAAGAACAAGATTTTCATACGAATTTTATTTTGTTTTTGTTTACATGAAAAGCGGTGACGCGAATGCTAGATTGTGACTGCAAATCAACAGACTGCGTCTGGCAAATGTTTTAGTACAAAACGCAAGCAATGACAGCCGATGAGAAGCAACGCACAACGCGGCATTCTGTTTCCACCCTAAGTAATGAACCTCCTAGTGCGTTCCTGTCAAGCTTAAGAATCGCCTAGCAATCAATCCGTGGGACATTCTTAGCCTACACTTATTACCATCCCAACAACCCACCGTCGTCATTACACCGTGTTATCCAGAAACTATCTCCCAAGTGCTGCTGTCACGCTGCGATGGGCCAAACGACACACATTCCGTTTCACACATACAAACATTCACACCCACCCAGCTAAAACGGCGGCGTCAAGCAGAAGAACACGTGGCCAAGTGAAGGAGGCCAAAGCGCAAGAAAATTTGTTGTTAAACATTGATAATTGCCTTATCATTTATGCAAATTATATGCTGAAAGGAGTCGGCGTGAAATATATCAAGTTACTTATTGCTAATGCCTCGGCTGTTTTATGCGAACGGCAGAGCCAGCCTTCGCTATTTTGCTCCCAGGACGACATCGCTCCGGCGAAGGAAAACTGTTGAGTCGATACACGTTCCCCCTTCCGCGTCGCCCTCCAGCACGCGCCCAACGTTGCCCCTCACAAGACGGCAATATTACCCAACGGCTCCGTGTCGTGTTTTGTAACTAGCGCGTAGGACTCCGGGAGCCCGGAGATTGAGCCGATAAAGCTTTTTGTTTAGTGAAGGATTTAGTGTTTGCTGCGTGCACACGTACCATTTGGGCGGTGAGGCGGAGAGGTGCGGGGTGAGCGACGAACGGTTCGATGCTATCAGTTGTCGAGTTTGGGATTAGCTTTTAAACGAACTGATTAATAATGCAAAGTTCGTTCGGCGGTGAAGTGCTTTCAGCATCGATACCTTCTTCCGTGTAAGCAGGACGACATCAGTGGGAGCTGCTTCTGGCTGATGCGTTCGCTAGTGGCAAGTGGGTAGTAGAGCATACTTGGAAGGTTGTACAAATTGTAATAAATTATGATGGGGAAGAAGATGAAAATCTGTTAACTGGCTGAAAGTTTCCCGCCGAATCTCTCGCACGTAGATAAATAATTCAGGTTCAACATTTTGATATCGAGATTCGGCGGGTTTCGCATAAAAGTTTTATAATTGAACATTTCAGGGTAATGAATTAATAATCAATGCGTTTGGCACAGAAAGTGATTAAGGGATGAAAATGACAAGATTCATACCGAGACTATCGCTTCTCATCCCAATCTGCCTTGAAAAGATATCAATTTCAAAAAGAGTATAGTTTACCAGTAAAACAGTTAAAAGAACCATTTCAGCATAATGTCCCATATTGTCCCAGTGCTATCGGAACTCCACAAATCGATTTCCGGCATTGTTACAATGCCCAAGTCGATCAGTTTCCCTGTATAATGTAAAACAAATTAGCTTTCCTATCTCGGTCATACAGTTTATCAAAACAAAGAGTTGGATCGCTTCCACCCTCAATCGCCATTACTTCATCATACAAATGAAACCATTACTATTATGATTACATTAGATTTATCAACAATTTACCATCTATCAATGAGAAGTTCAACTACCTGAAATAACCTCTGACATGGGTGGGTAACAATACCCCACCACCGGGCATCCGGGCCGAAACACTTCTGACCCCCAAACCGGAATGATCCCCCCCCCCTATCCTCATCAACTCTCGAAGTTGGAAAACTTGAAACCCATTATATCCATGCCATATCATATTATCACAACCGAATGTATTCAGTCGTATTGTGGAATGTGTTCAAATAAATAGGGGCAATATTTTCAACAGGGAAAGGGAAAACGGATAGAGAGATCCTAGTCCATTGTGAATCAGTAGTAATGGAAACCATATTCCCCAACGATATGAAGCCTCTGCTGTGTGTCGGTGGGGTAGCTGATGTTGCTTCTTGGAATGGCGTGGGAGTAGGGGATATTTACTTTTCAATTTTATTCACAGCACCTCGGAGCGGTTTTTGCTGGACAAAAAGATACAACAAAAAAAAAAGCCGGCCATAAAGGAGTGGTGTTTGGGTCCAGGAGGCACCGATGCGGATATCGATGTTTGTTACACAACACTTCAAACAACTGATTCTGTTCACTTGGTGAACAAAGTGATGCGTTCGGAATTATATCGGACAATCGGATAGTGTGCAGCGAGTTTGTTCTGGGCTGTTCGTCCGATTGGAATAAACAGATACAGAGCTTACGGGATGCTTGCAACTGGAGATGTGAATTTTGCACATCAATACTGGAAATTATTTACTTTTTGTTGTGGGAATATGTTACAGATGAAACCAATACAATTGGTCACAATGGATGGATGGAAGTATTCCAACAGGGATGTACATTTTCAGTCAGAACGATCTAAAAATATGCAAAAAATTCATATTTTTTCTAATTTAATTAATCTTTGCAAACACATTTGGCTTAAGAAATTGAGCCTTACTCACCAGTGAAAAATGTAAAAAAAGGCGGTGGATAATGTCGTGGACATAACCACAGGGACGTAGGACTACACCAAGGGTTGTCAATTGAAATAATTTATGGAATATCCGAGAAGCTTTATTATTTCGGATATCACATTGGAATGCATCGTATTGTGATAACTCGTAATAACTTATAATAACTCTTCTGTGAAAGGTTTGGTGGCCCTAAAAAGCGCCAATGGATTCACTCTTGTTCTCGCGATGTCGAAATTGTTGTTCTCATTTTTCCAATGCACTTTTCTAATTACATGAAACGTCGAGATCTAGTGTCATCTCTAAAATTTTTTTGTCAAAAATCGACACTCTGGGACTTAGTTCTTTTCCGGAATACGAAACGAAACGTATGGTTTTGGGTACCAATAAAAATAGTTATCTCGATTTTTCATTCGGAACTTGCTGCGAAATGTTGATTTGCACGATAGTATACCATTTGCAAAATATTAGCTCGTTCGAACTTCATTTATTAGTGTCACAGACGTAAAAATTTGAGTTTTTTTTTTTGTTTGAAAAACGAAAGATCACCGAAAATCGGGTTTATCAAAGAAAAATCTTGGTCCCAAATATCTTAAAATTGCATTACTTGTCGAGATTTACTGTTATCTCGAAAAAAAAATTGTTGAAAAAATTTTTTTTTTCACTTGGTTGTTTTTCCGTCTGAAAAGTCGACTTTTGACAAAAAAAAAATTTTTTAGATAACTGTAAATCTCAATGTGTCATGCAATTTTAAGATATTTGGCACCAAACAAATTTTTGAAAACCCCGATTTCCGGTGATTTTTCGGTTTTCAAAAAACTCAAATGAAGTTCGAATGAGCTAATATTTTGCATAGGATATATTATCGTGCAAATCAACATTTCGCAACAAGTTCCGAATGAAAAATCGAGATAATTATTTTTATTGGCACTCGAACCCATATGTTTCGTTTCGTATTCCAAGAAAAAGAGGCCGATTTTTGACAAAAAAAATCGACGTTTTATACCATTTTAAGACATTTAGCAACAAATTTTTTTTTCGAAAACCCGATTTCCTTTACTTCCCTTATTGGGTGATTTTTCGATTTTCAAAAAACTCAAACTTTTACCGCTTTGCGCCACTTCCCCTTAAGTGCCATTGAACTGAAATTTGGCATAGGGTGTTTTTTCGAGGTGGTAAACATTTTGTATAGGGAAACTTTTTGAAATTTTAGGGTCGATTTTTTCCCATACATTCATTGGCACTCTAGTGTACAGTTTTATACAGGACGAAAACCACCTGGAAGAAATGCACTCCAGAAAAGCTCAAAATGGCTGTGAGGGAGCGTTGGATTGCGGAAAACTTGGTATTTCTGAAACAACTCAGAGGAAAAGGCCCATATTAGTAGGTTATTCAATGGCTTTACATGTTTTACGATTTTTTATTCTACACTTTACGAGTGAGGAGTCTGATAAATTCGCCAACAATTGCAGAGTATTGGACAGCAGCATCCAGCACGGTTTCAACCGAGCAATAAAAAACAACATAACCACAACAGATCAGCCTGTCAAAAATCATAGAATTCGACAAACATTTCGAGATTGTCAAACGAAAGCACCGGAATCCTTTGCTTTATAATGCCTTCAGCGACCTTTTTTCTTGTTTCGACTTCAGGGTACATGAATGGTGAGCAATTCTTAGAATGACTTCAACACTTATGCTTGCGGCGGTACCCCCAGAATATAAATCCAAGAAGGTGAAAAAACGGATGTAAATTATTGCTTGGTTCACAATTAATTTCTTGTATATTTTCATGTTTCAAGTCCTCTTCTTCCCAAAAAGTTCCATGTGGTAGGTGGATGGCCTCGTATTATATTTCTACACCCAAACTAGCGTTGGCAGAAAATATGTCATCTTTGGCAGAAATGATGCCATTTAGTGTGCTGAAGAGTCAAATGCGCAAATAAAGAGCTGTTTTAAAAACATAAAAATGGTTTGTAGGTATGCGTGCAGACATCTCTTTCTGTTTTCTTTTTACATTTCATTTGGGATTGTGCCAAGAAAAAAGTCCATACGACGTCAATGGGGATCGAACCAAGGCCGGCTGGAATGCAAAGCTTTTTTACACGACCACTCTATCCACATGGCTAATGATGCTTCAGCAGTTGTTTAGCAAATACGTGATAATATTGCACTTGATTATAAAATGAAGTTGGGAAGTGTTTTCTAAGAGTAAAAAAGGAGCGCATGAAGGAGAACAATATCTATCTCGGTCTAGGCCGTGTATGTGGCAATGTAAAGCCAGCGCTACACGATGCTACGATCACCCTCGAATGCTGGACGCTCGATGATTCGACTGACGAGCTACGAACCTCCAATGTCGAGTGACGAATATTCGCGTTGGAAGGTAATCCGTTCGTTGTGGATTACCTTCCAACGCGAGTGACACGAGTCAAAGGATTTTTGTCATTCGTTGATTCGACACTCGATGACATTCGACACACCGCTACACGATTCGTCCGAATCTATCTTTGACAGATTGGTTTGTTTACAAGTTTTAGGTAAAGGAACTGTGAAATTGATTCTCAAAGTTCAAAATATTCGGCGAAATATTGCATTCTAATATTGTTGATTTGAAGCATTTTTAATTTAGAGCCCGATATCAGTACAATTGCTACGGCAGCAATTTGAATACTCGCATCGTCATTCAGTTTCCTAACGTTTTTGATGGTAAATAAAAACAATAAACCAAATACTCGCCGATTGTTTGGCCCGATTGCTTTGAATCGAACATACACTTCACCGTGTAGCAGCACATTCGTCACAACATTCGACGATTCATCGAGTCAAATGTTTGAGTCCAACATTCGAGTGAAACGTTGGACGAATCGTGTAGCGCCCGCATAAGCGGAAAGCTTATTTGTCTTTTGTTTCGCTCGCTCGTATCAATCTTATATTGCTGTTCCATGTATATTATACAAATGCTTACCAGTATTTGTGAGTCATGACATTTTCTGTTATGTTATGTCTCATTTAATGTCATAAATCGGGATGACAAAACATGAGCTAAAAATCAATTTAAGGTGTAGGTGCCGAGAATCAATCAGCACACATGTCATCGAGCCTTAATCCATATCGATAGATTGCATGATAAAATCATTTTCGACCATAACAACCACTACCACTCACAAAACACTATACACCCCCGCATGGATGATACCTACAATTCTCTGCGGGGCAGCTATTTTTTATGTATTTTTAGCCGGCTTATGAATCACTAAGAGGTTGGGCTAGCGATGCAGTTAACGCTTCTTTACAGGGAAAAACTCCAAACGTCAAAAAATATTTAAGAATTTCCAATTAAATTTGTATACAAATAAGCAAAATTCGTTCGCTGTAAAAATAATCGTTAACGGTGAAACTATTTCGTAAAAACGATCACAAAAATAATCAAATGGGCCGAATATCAATTTGCGAATCGGTTCTGAATCGCAGGAAGAAAAACCATTCCTGAAGCGGATGGTCACTTGAAAGGTGGGTCACCTCTGACAATGATAATGAGACGCTCAGGTGCCGTAGTGCGACTCTAAGATTACCGAAACGGAATCGACAAAATCAAAATTGAGCGTATTAGAATTGTTATTGTGTCACAGTATCAGGACCATTACCACCATTTCTAATTTCAGCCGCCTGTCTTGCATTTTCACCTTTTTCTCGAAAACGAAAAACTGATTATTTATTTCTTTTTAAGTGTGAGGTTACATTTCAACGAGCATAAATCTAATGTTGTGGTCTAAATAGCTGCGCGTCCACTTACTAAGTTCAATTCTAATACTCTCATGCATTGGTTGGTCTTTTACAAGGCTAGATGCGAATGAATAGTTGAAGTTGATCATATCTTTTCATTATTTATTCAGCAAGCATATTTAGGGTACAAATTTGAAAACTAAAAAAGACGGGATGGTAATGCGGAGACATAACCGGAGAATCGTTGGACTACATCAAGGGCTGTCAATTTAAAAAAAAAACTAATCGAATTTCCGAGTATTTTTTCTGTATCTCATAACAAAATCATATCTTCAACGCTCCCAAAAACATCATTCCTAAAGAAATAATTCACAAATTATACTATGCAGCACCTTTCGCGAAACAGCAACAGAAAATCCGAAATCGATTGTCCTGGCGGGAACTATAGCAATCGCAATGAAACGAATTTTGCACTTTCATTTTTCAACCGAAGAAAACAGTCTGCAAAATTCCTTGATCTCCTCCGACTTGTGATGTGTTGTACTTCAACGCCACTTTTAAACCGGAGACAATGCACGAATTCGTGAAAATTGAATGATCGATCGGAAGATAAGCCCAAAAACACTCTTAAATTCACACGACACTCCCCTGGCAAACAAATTCCAAAAATCAATTTGTTTTGTTTTTATAATTTCGGAAATTAATTTGGCAAGCATCGAGCTGTTACATTGTGGCTCGTTAGCTGCTGCATTTTACATTTTACAACTACTCAATTGAATGAGCAACTGGGAGAGCTCAGATTGCTTGTGTCAATCGAGCAATCGGAACTCGGAAAATTCATTGTATTAACTTATTAGGGAGTGCCTAAATCAATCGATGCAAATATCTCGTAAATACTTCAGCAAACGATTGAGAAATCAGCGCTTCAAAATTTGATAATGTTTGCGATGCGGCACATTTTTCGTTTTTAGATTTGTACCCCAATATGTTTCCGAAAGAGTTTTAACTCAAAATCAAAATACAAAAAAAAAGAATTATGATTCGTCAACCAAATTGAATTTCCTATGAAAATTAGGACAAATTCTACAACATGAAATATAAATCAGGATGCCCCAAAAGTAAGCGGACCAAATGTACCGCTTTTTCGATCATTTTGTATCGTCCCGTCCTTTTAACAATTTGTACCGTAATTTGAGTACAGAGAAAAAAATATTTGTAATATTGTCCATTTGTACCACGATTTATTTGAAAAGCCATGCTTCATACTATGATTACTTTCATCAGAAGTTAGTGAGTGGCCATTCGAAAAATGGTTGGCCTTCTTGGAAGAGATGATGTATCTGACACTAAAGTGACTGTTGAATTCGATGGATGTATTAAAATTATTAACATAATAGGGAAGAAGTAGGAACTAGTGTGATGCATCTGGTTATCAAAAATACAGAGGCAGCGTTTTTGATGCAGGACATCGGAATTATTCTATTCAATTCGCATGTTTTCCACTTCGTCTGGAGAGGGGGTAGAATGGCCTGTGTAATATCACTGTGTTTGTCTTGAGATACCATTTTCAATCACTTTAATAATTTCGTCGGATGAACATCGGGGCTTCGTCATCCACGCCTTTTTCCTGTATGTTGCGTAACAGAGAGACTCCAGTCTACATTATAACATTTCCCGCTCAGAATCCTCTATTCTCAAAGCAATTCTAACGTGGTTATTTTGTGAGATCGTCACAAGAAGCTCAATTGGACGGCATATGAATTTAAGAACACCCCTAAAATGTGGAACGAGTAAGAGTTTCAACTGAGCAGTCGCCGAGATTTAGTTTCAACCAATATCTACATGTGTGCAAATATGTTGTTGCTTCGTTTTGGTTTAAAGTTCCATCTTTACAAATCAATTAACTCAATTATTGAATGGACGTGATTATGCCAGTCGCAAAAGGCATCGGGATTATGAGAGACTGACGTTTTAATAAGTTATAAACCGGCAGGGTTAATTTGTAATATCTCCTCTCTCCGCAGTTTCATTACGAACGAACGCTGCATTTGCATTTCGAGCGAGCGATGTACGCATCCTATACTCGTTCCGCAGTATAGAAAGCATGGATAGGTATGCACAAAAATGCACAGAACAAATGTATGGTAGTATGGGTATGCTTCCAATTTTTGTTTATTTAAACCAGAAGTTTTCAAACAGTGCTCCGCTGAGTACTTTGTACTCCGCAATGCTATCGCAAGTGCTCCCATATGAGAACCAACTTTGGAATATTTTTTTCGTTGGATTTAAGAGCTGTTCCCAGCTGTTAAATCAAAAGGTTTTGTTTTTGCTTTCGTCGATAACTTTGAACATGTAATTTGCAGGATTTGTTCTAGTTTTAAAATACAATTCTATTGATTGAAAAAAGCGAGTACCGCAAACAATTTTCAGAAAAATATTTCCGAATTTTGTTGTTAGATTTATATCCAATTGTTTTTAAAATCAGTACTGGTGCTAAGGCCACAAAATGTTATGCATTGTGGAAAAAAATTCTTAAGCGTTAATTTGGAAACTTTTCAGCGGCAAATTCCAAAATGTAGCTTCGGGGCGGAATTGACCAATCTATGTTTTTTTTATGATTTTCTAGTGTCATATACACAAAAATGTATAGAAAATCAATTATTTTTCACCTACGGTCATTTAAATGATAATTCAAAGGTTTGAGGATACAAACACTTGATTTAATCCAGCTGAAGCTGTGAATAATGCCTTTCCATAACTAGATTTAAACACTAATCTGCAGGTCATCTGGAGACCATTCGGGTTGTCCTGATGTGACCAAAAACCCTTAAAATGATCACCAATAAACTAGGTTTGACAAACCAAAACGTTCGATATGTCGCATGATATGTTTCGGTTCTGCCCATTTGGGGTGCTTTTTCGTAAAATAGTTTTTTCTCACTTGTTTGAATAGTAATTTCTAGTATTTGATTACTTATTCAACTCAGAAGTGAATTAATATGTTAAGCGTCTATAAGTATTGCTTTGATGTGTTGAAAATATTTTTCTTTACCATAGTTTAAAATTGAAACGAAAATGCTATTCAGAAAAATATTATTTTCATACAATTTAATGAGTGACTCGTTGAGAGCCATTAACAAAAAGAACCTTCAGATGAATATTGAGCACGTCAGATTGAAAAATGTTAAATTTGAATTGAATAATACCTCTGAAAATTTATGTTTGTGTTCAGTAATACGTTTGATCAATTTCACCCCGGTGATCAATTTATCCCAGGATGACGGTACTCCATCAAATGTTTTGGCTTCAAAAAGTGTTTCGTCGAGAAAAAGACCTGAAAACCCCTGATTCAAACGATTTACGAATGGGAGAACCGTAATGTATAGCATACTAATTTTTAGAAAATTTCCAACCCGATTGGTATGCAAATCATCAACATCTCATTGAAACAAAAATAGTTATTAGCGCTAAACCTATTCCATGAAAACGTGACATGTTTTCTGATTCGGCACTCTTACAGAAAAAACATAGTCCTATGTCAAAACTAGTTGATTCAAGTAAAATCTAAAATATAGATCACGATTACGTTACGTTCTATTTGATAATTTTAATCTGGAATGTGAGGAATGGAATATGATAAAATTGTTTTTTTTTCATAACTTCATAATTCGCAAAGTGTTTTCAGTATCTAAACATTCCTTCATAGTAGAGAACACAGCAGGTTCATCTAAGAATGTTTGATTGATTGCTTTAATCCAGTCAATAAAATACTTCAAAAATATAATGCCTGCTCCTTTTTCACTCCTAAACTAATTAGTCAGCCTATCCAGAAGGTGACAACATGTCCTGCTAAATCAGAACAGATGGTATTCCTACCTGAACACAATCCTCTATTTTCCCAAACGAAATATGAGTGGGTAGTTACAACCTACAAGCGTCACAATTATTCGTCCAAAATATATCTTTTTCACAAATCCATTCGTTCGAATCAGAACGACTCGAATCTGTCCGATTCGGAATTGCTCGAATGGAATTTAAAATATTGACCTCTCGTGTAAAATCATATTTCCGTTCTAGGCAGCAATCAAACAAACCCGAATGGATAGAATACTGACAGTGATTGAAGCTATCAAGATGTAAAATAGACTCTCTGTAAGGGTGGAATTACATTCTTGAACCGCAAGGGATTTAGTTTCAACCAATATCTACATATTCCGATCGATTACAGGATTAACTTCAACTAATACCTTAACGAAATGATAAACCCAATTGTATTCATGGCAAGGAATATTTTTTTATAATACTAGCCCTGTCGGAAATGCCGTAAATCATAGCGAAAACAAATGAATCTCCTCGTTGAATTGTATTGTATTGTAATATGCTATATGAGACACAGCAATAAATTGTTCATAGCACGGAGATAGTATTTATATCATCGATCTTTGAAAAATTCACCAGTCTTCAAGCCAACTGGGAAATTAAATGGCACACATGATTGCTTTGAAGTGCGATTAATCCAAAATGCAGACACTTATACCATAAAATTGATTCTTCTCAATGCCAGAGTAATAGCTTATAATAGCACAAGGCGCTCACCTGAAAACGCTCCAGCATGATATGCAATAGATCACCCATGCCAAGTGCAGTGTTGAGAAGTTCAGCAAATTGTCCTGATGATTTATTTCCGGAATGTAAAGCATCAGGAACGTGTCGTCGGCTCCATTGGGATTCATCGCCCCATCACGTACCCCGCTCACACATATTTCTCCCAGCATCAGGGCAGATTCGGAAGCCCGGATCTTTCGAGCGACAACGGACCATCCCGGTGCGCACAATCTCGGTGAAAACATTCCCCGTAGGGCCTACCTACACACCTCGGCACCGAGACACGTTTTTAAGTATTGATGATGAATTGCGAAAATGGACGGAAACGTTCTTCGGTTGCTGCTGTCTCGGGCTGTTCGCAATGGTCGATGTTCGTACCTTGTAGAATGCCACCATTAGCTCCCAAACTCGACGAGGGCGACCCGGAAGACTAGACTGAAATGCTCCTTTCTTCTGACGGTTATCTTCCCTGTTTTCCCTTCCACCACTCCAATGAGACAAACGTGTCTGCGGTAATCGCTGTTGAAGGAATACTCCGAAAGGGTGGGAGTCTACAGAGCAGATTACAAAATGCTTCTACGAAAAGATTTTCAATGGCAAGCAGAAGCGACCGATGCAAAAGGATAACGAGCAGCCAGGATAACACTGATAGCTTTGCCTGTTTTGTGATTTATGCAATCTTTCTTCCCCACCTCCGGTTGCCACTTTTCTTCCTCAACAACGGAGTTGACGACTTTAGTCCGGGCCATTATTCACTGTTTATTGTTGTCAGTGCTGATGCCACCGATCCGTTTGCTCGAATCTCTCGCATCCCTCATGGAAAACATTGCTTCCCAAATTTATAATATAATTACACCTAAACGTTTGTTTTCTGTTTTCTCTCCCCACTTCCACTCGCCACAGCTGTTCATGCCACCCTGGACTCCCGAGATGCCCCGCTACCGTTTCGAGGTGCTCGAGGAGCAACCGCTCGGTACCATCCTGACGACGATGCAAGCAACAGATGCAGATTCCACCGTCGCCGAGTACCGAATGACAGATAACAGCTATTTCGAGATAAACAACACAACAGGTAAGAACCTCTCAGTGTGGGCTTTGGGGTATTCAAAGAACCAATCGACCACCGACGACCACCGCCCCGCCCCACTTTAATGGTGGTCAGAGCTCTCGGATAAAGCAGACCAGAGCGAGGTGTGATTTACGGCATAACAGGGCCGAAGGTTGCACTCAGATGATCCACCGGCCGGAAGACCTTCTCTCCAACAATGGGAAACATTTCCCAAGCCGATTATTTACGTGTTTGTGGGCTTTGCGTTTTGTTGCTTGGCGACATCATGTTGGTGGCGCTTATTGGCTGGGGATTAGGTTAAAGTGTGTAAGCTCAAGGAACAGTTTCTTTTTCTCTCTTCATTTATAACCATCAACCGAGTGTAGACATTACATCGATATTCTAAGAAATTTGAGGGTTGAGGCTTTTGTTTTAGTATTTTGTCTCTGTGAATAGATGGCAGCAAGCAAGCGCTCTTCAAAGTTCGATTGAATGTTCTTCGAACGAGTTCCAAAGAACTGAATGAATTGCTCCTTTCTAATAATTCAGCCATTGCCAAACCAATACAGTGGTTCGCATGTTTCCGTGCAATGTGGTAGTTTTGTTCCTTATTCCTAAATATTAGACCCGTTTTTTTTTGACGTAGGACTACGTCTTTCATTTCTATACCGGGGTGTAAAATCAAAGTTTCGGAAACGAAAGCGTTACGCCGGAGACCGAGATTTTGAGTGTTAATAGCTCCTAAACAACTAAACGAAATGGTATGATAAACACTTCATTCGAAAGATAAAATGTCTACGCGTTCTATACTTGTTACTTTCTGATCCAAAAACTTGTTTCAATAGTCTTAAATTTGCTTTCAAAACAGGCTATTGAAATCGCCAATCGGTATATAAGCGAGCGCCGCTCGGAAATCCACTCAGTTCTAATTGAACATTGGAGCATGTTGTCGCTGTTGTGGTGAAGCTCTTCATTTATCATGAAAGCGCGGATGAACGGTGTCACCAAGAGCATGTTTGTGCACCTTAGGCCAGAAGGGAATCCATCAGGAGGAGAGTGATGCCACAAACGGTTCCCCGGGAAGATCTCGAAGCAGCCGCTACTCACACACACACACACACACACATACACGTGCGGAAAATAATCTGCCAATTCCTCTGGGAATTTAAAAATACATTCATGTGAAAGAGTTTATTTGAATGTTTTCTATCCATGTAACACTGTGACCAAATACATTTGGTTTTGTGATTTTTCAATCAATCGCAATTGACAGGACAGCTTCTGAAGATTATTCTTCTCCATCAGTAGGATATTTCCGTATCCAATATTGTATGCGCCCGCAATCGATTATTGCTCAGTCGCCGAAAGTTCCGAGCTCAGAGAGTTCATTCCCCTCTAGTTTGCCTTCCAAATTGCCATCGTAAACCACGCCTTCTCTCGATTCAATCACGCACAAAAAGCATACTTAAGCGATATTCTAGCGGTGAGACGCATTCATTTTTCGTGAGGACATCGACAAGACAACATCGTTGCTGAGGGTGCTGGACGGCGAAGGATCGTGATCTGCCCTGATACGCAAGCAGTTTGTTTGAAACTGTGAGGGAGCACAGAGAAGCCGATCTTTCAGGAGAAGAGAAGGTGGCCATCGAAACAGCCGCTACACATACACATACACGCACGGAATTCTTTCCGTTTGGATGCGATTCAGCATCGAGAAAGATCCGGAAAATAATCTGCCAGTTCCTCTGGGAATTTAAAAATACATTCATGTGAAAGAGTTTATTTGAATGTTTTCTATCCATGTAACACTGTGACCAAATACATTTGGTTTTGTGATTTTTCAATCAATCGTAATTAACAGGATAGCTTCTGAAGATTATTCTTCCCCATCAGTAGGATATTTCCGTATCCAATATTGGATGCATAAAACCTTGTGCCTCCAACGTAACGCTCTCGTTTTCGAAGTTCTCCAAATATTCATTCATTCAGAATGAATTCAGATTCAACTTCAAACAAATGATCTCTAAATCAACGATAGTCCTACGTCACCCTTGCGGTTATACCATAGATATAACCCACTTCCTGTTTTTTCATTAAGGTGAACATTTCCATTTTAGGGTGATCCAAAAAATATTGTTTTCCTCTTTTTTTTTTTTTTTTCCAAAAATGACTTTTTTTTCATATCATAACCTTTGAACTACATGAGCGATTCAGATAATCGACACATCGAATTGAAGCCAATCAGCTGGTCTTTTTAGAAAAATTCTACAGTTGCAGAAAATTTGAATTTTGTTAATATTTATTTTATTTGTTTTCATAGTTTTTATGGGCTCGGGACCAAAGGCGCTATATTTTTTATATTTTTCTTGAAAGCTGAGGTTTTTTTACATAGTATATACAAAAATTGAAGATGTGCTATTTTTCATTCTTAAGTTATGATTTTTCGAATTTGACCGAAGGTTCAAAAATCTATTCTTCCCCTTTATCCCATAAATTACTTTTTTTCAAAAATTCATAACTTTTGAACTACTGTACCGATTCAGATGATTGACATACCAAAGCCATTAGCTAGAATTTGAAATATCATGCAATTCCCCGTATGTGTATTCGCCAATTGTTCCGCAAGGGTAGCTAGGCCGAGCGCGATAGTACCAGTGCACCAGTCGGTGGACATCAAGACAACAACAGGCAGTTGCAGCGAGTGGCGAGTGGCAAACGCATTCGCAAAACGGCATCAGGTAGCAGAAGAAAAATGTTTGTTCTTTATACAAACTGCTTTGTAGGCAAATTCAGAACAAGGCGGCATCGAGGGCGTTCGAAATGTTTTTTTTTTCCAAAACCACGAGTACAAAGTTTTCTAAATTGGAACCATTCCATAAAACACGGCGCTTATCAGGGCCATTAAACCTTTCAAAACAGAGTTTACGAAATACAGTTCAATGCATTCCAAAATAATATCCAAAATAATAATAAAACACAAATTGATTTTTTATAATTTGTTTTCCAGGATATGATGAGTATGAGAATTTGGCAGTTGTTCTGAGCTTATTGATGGTTGGGGAATTTCCCGATTATTCAATATTCACCAATTCTTAAATTGCTTCCAGATTGAAAGTACAGTAATTTACATTTAGTTCGACATTTAGCTAATTGGACGGTCATGTAATGCGATATATTTAGTTGGACATTTTTGTAAACATAGAGTGCAAGGTCCAAATTATGACCCCACATTGAAAGTCGACACTGTACCACTGTCATCGCAAATGTTCAATTACAGGTTAAAATCGCCTCCAATGCGACACTGAGTGATGCTTCGGCACGTCGCATTAAATGTAATTTACTGTACAACATGTCACTAGCTGGATGGGAAGAAATTTTCCAACTGTGAAAGCTGTGGCGAGTGGCAAACGCAATCGCTAAACAGGAAAGTTTAGCCGAACAAGATGGGGATATCGAGTGATAAAAAAACAATAAACTCTTTAGATTAAAGTTGATTTTGTGATCCTGAAAAGGACCCTTTTAAGCCTGCATGTGAATCCAACGAGCGAAAAAATCGTAATGAATGTATTTTTTTGCCATCGCTCCCTTTTAACGCTCATTCGTTCGTCTCGTTGGACTCGCCCCATTGGCTGAGTCTGCCGATTTGTCTCTATCCTGTGAGCGTGTACCGCTAGAGTACAAAACGCGCGGACCCCGAAAAAATATATCATTTTCTTTCAACCCGTTAACCAGTGTGGTTGTATGGCATCGTCTCACATCGCATCGCATCACATCAACAAAGCAACACAAGCAGCAACGTGGACGTGTGGACGTGACAAAGGAGGACAAGTTACGAGAAAGGCAAAGTCCCACTCGAACCGTGCAGGTTTGCAGTTCCCTGTTGTCACAGTCACTGATTGCTCCGAGTGGCGGACAAAAAGGCATCGGTTCCGCTTGAGGGTTTTGTCATCAGGAATAATATCATGCTTAGGTTTCGTTCAGAACTCGACTGTTCTTCGTTTATTCAATTCACATAGTTTTATCAATTCTTACATTATTGTTTCTTTATCCTAAGTTAGTAAGAGAAATAAGCATAAACATAAACATAGAAGTTTGGTTTGTTTGGTGCGCGCTTGTTGTGTTTATTCGAGTATACACGCACGGTCGTAAAGTGGGTCAGTTTATTATGCTCGCGTATGGTCGTAAAGTATGTGCTGCGCGCTGCGCTGCAATTATGCGTCAGTATGATTGAAAAATAATCAACATGACTCACAGTCATTGTTCCGCCTTAATCAGTATGTCGATTGAAGCAGAATAATGTTAGTAAGCACATGTCTAGGAAATAAACTGATTTCGTTGTATAGTGTTTAAGCGTAAAAGTCCAACAAAGTCATAAAGTCATAAATGGTAGTCGGATGACTCATGCGTATGCTACATCCGCAAGGGAAACTAGGCCGAACGGATTGGTGCCGGACACCAGTATACCTAACAGCGGTTATAGAGTTTCGGCCGCCGGAGTGCTCGAGTTGGCTTGCAAAGCTGCTCACTACAATAAGAAAACCCGCCTACAGAACATACCACATTCGGTTCGGTGGCAACAACTAGTTTCAGCGAGTGGCAAACGCAATCGCAGAACGGCAGCAGGTAGACGAAGGAAAAAGTTAATTTATACAGACTGCTTTGGTGGCAAAACCAGCCACCGTAAAACACGGCGCTTTTCAGGGCCATTAAACCTTTCAAAGAAGAGTTATTAAAAGTTTTTCACAATACCAATGCATTCTAAAGTGACATAATATGACATATAATATGAACTGAATTATTTTGTTTATGCTTGTTTTTGAACTTATTGGTGGTTGGGGTCTTTTAAATTGATCATTCAGTTTTCACAAACACATGCATGGTTTCCGAATTAAAAGTGGCTTCAAATTACAACACATTGTATGCAGGATGGCATTAACGAATTTTCTCTCGGTAACAAGAACTGCTTTCTTTGGTTGATAACTGATATTGAAAATTGACTGACGTTACATCTGCATTGTATAGAAACATAACTAAGGAGCAATATGGAGCTATGCATTTCCTGCTGCTCTGTTCTTATTTTAAAGGCCTTCAATCTGAAGGTCATCCGTCCCTGTATTTACTGTTGGTTTTTCAGAACGCTTCTAGCTCGTCTATTTCTCGACAGATCGTAGAGTTCGTCTCCAAAACCTCAGTTCTTTTTCATTTTTATTTACTTTGTTTGCAGAGACTACAAATCTTACAATTCATTCGTCTTCGAAACCACAGTTTAAGGTACGGTAATGTGCTCAATAGTGAAATATATGATAGTGAATGAGCTGATGACCACCTATGCATTCACAGCCATCATTTTGATTGTACGATATGTGCATACGCCAAAAGATGCCCGGCGTTGAACATTTAATAAGTACAAAGCCTTCAGAAAAAAATCAAAAATTAACTATAAGACAGTGAGAAAAAAATGAGGAAGTTTGTAAAAAAAACGCAAAAACACAACACCAAAGGTTCTTTTCAGAACTCCCAACATGTTCATAAAGAGTAAACAGTAAACTAATCCATATTTCAGGTAGATAGGTAGATATTCACGTAGGAGAAGAAAATAAAACAATATATTTAATATATATATTTAGAAAAAGCTGTCCCCTTTGTATAGTCCTACGTCACTCCGGTTATGTCCCCGACATTACCCATCCGTCTTTTATCCTTAAAATTTATATTAAACTAGATTGTTTAGATCAATTAAATTGAAGCTCTCTAACCGCTCTACAATTTGTTCTTTGATACCAAACTTCTATCCTGCCTAATTTGGCTGCAATATAAACAATTCCTGGGGAAAATTCAAGCAAAATCTTCAAAAATCACGATTTTTACCCTACTATACATATAATAGTCACTCAAATTTTACCTTAACGTTGAAAGGTTACATTTCTCCTTAAAATAAGTCATATTTGAATTATAAAAAAAAAATATTTTTTTCATACTTTAGCCAATATTGTATATACCGTTCTGAATCATATTTCGGACACTTTGTTCTAATATCTTGAAATGTTTAATGCACTGATGATATAACTATCAAATTAATATCACAAGTGCTTCTTTAGAGTAATCCCTTGGTTTCACTATCATTTCACATGAGAACTACATTTGAATTATAACATAATTGGCAGAAATCTTACAACACTACTCATTATCGTTTGTGTTTGACGTTTCCTTAGCGTGAGCACGTAGAATTTACCCGTTCATAAATATTTAAATTTCTCCCGTATTTCATCAGTTCTCATCATCGATAACAGTTTACTGTAATTGCTTGGTAAGTGTTTCGCAGTTGACTTCAATATATAATCAAGTGTAATGTAATTTTCGTCCAAAAAAATACAACATTAAGTGTCCGAAATTTGAATTCAATCTGTCCGAAATTTGATTTAGTGTCCGAAGTTTGATTCTTATTCGCTTCATTTGAAAAGCATTTTATTCGATGAATTTTTTATGTTTTCAATCAAGTAGGTACCAAAGTAGAAAACTTAAAAGTATATTGAACTAATTTATTAAAAATTTCAACCAAATAATACCTGTGCATAAAGTTTAGATCCCTTTTCTGCATCATATGCCTTAGGCGTCCGAAATATGATTCAAAACGGTAATCGAGTCCGACCTGTATTCAAATTTTTCACCTCGATCTTGAAAAAGGTAACAAAAGAGATTTCTTGTAGCATCAATGTCGATTTCCGTAGTTGAAGCTCTATCACCTAATACCCATATTGTAGGGATTGTCTATCATTGCCTGCACCCAAAGTTAATTTTTAGCACATGTTATGGCATCCCGATTTATTACATTAAATGAGCCGAAAAATAAAAGAAAATGTTCTACTTCCCAATACGTGTATATTAGGGTGCCAATGAAAATGGTCATCTCTAATTTCTAAAAGTTACCTCATAAAAAATGTTCACCGCCTCGAAAAAACACCCTATACCAAATATCGGACTTAAGAGAGAGTGGCGCTAAGTGGCGAAAGTTTGAGTTTTTTGAAAATAGAAAAATCACCCAAGGGGGGAGTAAAGAAAATCGGGGTTTTCAAAAAAAAAAAGTTGATGCCGAATGTCTTAAAATTGCATGAAACATCGAGATCTAGTGCTATCTCGAATTTTTTTTTGTCGAAAATCGACACTCTGGGACTTTTTTACGGAATGCGAAACGAAACGTATGGTTTTGGGTACCAATAAAAATAGTTATCTCGATTTTTCATTCGGAACTTGGTGCGAAATGTTGATTTGCACGATAATATACCCTTTGCAAAATAATAGCTCATTCGAACATCATTTATTAGTGTCACAGACGTAAAAATTTGAGTTTTTTGAAAAATGAAAGATCACCGAAAATCGGGGTTTTAAAAAAAATTGTTGATGCCAAATGTCTTAAAATTGCATTACTCGTCGAGATTTACTGTTATCTCGAAAAAAACAGTAGAAAAAAATTGCGCTTGCTCGTTTTTCCCTCTGAAAAGTCGATTTTTAACAAAAAAAAAATTTTTTGAGATAACAGTAAATCTCGATGTGTCATGCAATTTTAAGACATTTGGCATCAATTTTTTTTTTTAACACCGATTTCCGGTGATTTTTCGGTTTTCAAAAAACTCATATTTTCACGTCTTCAACACTAATTAATGAAGTTCGAATGAGCTAATATTTTGCAAAGGGTATATTATCGTGCAATCAACATTTCGTACCAAGTTCCGAATGAAAAATTGAGATAACTATTTTTATTGGTACCCAAAACCATACGTTTTTATTTTTGATAATTTTTTTTCGAGATGACTAGATCTCATCTTATGCAATTTTGAGACATTTGGCATCAAAATGTCTCACCCCGATTTCCTTCTGTTTTCTGTTTTCAGCCAACGCTAGTTTGGGTGTGGTCTTCAGAGCGCTCATCGCCAAACCGAAAGTCAAAACAATACTATATACAACATCCGCTCGACAGTTATTTTCACCCAAAGGGGTGTAAGTCATTACCAGCCAATTGGGAGGTAAATCGCGGCAAAAAATAGAGATCATCTAAGAACCATGGGGGGTTGGTTTAAAACCACCACATGTCAAAAAGTGTCAAAAACAGGGACATCCGATTTGGCCTCTGTTTTCTTCCTTTTCAACATTTATAAGTCACACTGACCAGTAGAAAACATAGATAAGAGTTTTAGTATACATTTTAATGCCTAAGTCGTTAAAAAACTGTAATTTTATGTGATGAATGGCCTTTACAATTTAGGGCGTCGAGTCAGCTCCACCGTCCCCTATACACTGATTTATTTACGCGGCTGTATAGTGTTATTGTTGACTACATTTTCGGCAGTAACTAATCGGTACTACATTAGGAAGAAAAAAACCTGGTTATGGCGGGACGCAGCGATCTTTTCTACGCGATTTCTTCAAAATAACACTTTTTTTTCGCGCGGACGCATCAATCGCGTATTTACTCCTTCAGACACAGAATTTTAGAAAATAAAACTACCCATGTTGCACAGAAACTGTATATCATTCAAAATTGGAAAAAAGTGGTGTGTTATTATATTTTTTGATTGATGATTTCCTATCGATACCAGAGGCTGTTATCCAAAAACTCCATTTGAAGCCAAATGGCGGTAATCGTTAAGCCACCTCTCTAAATCGGAACCAACAAAAACAAACAAGCAAGATCGAAATCGAAACGGTCATCTATTATCTCATTCGAATTCTGTTTGACAGAAACACGACGGGCTGCCAATACGTGGCACCAGATGCAGTTGACCTAACTCGCAAATTAGTTGCAGAAGTTGGTGGCGAATTGCAAATGACAGTTGGGTATTTGCTGTAGCGCTCATTACTAGAATCGGTGTCAGATACTATTAGAGCGTAACATTTCTGTTTTTAATATTGCAGCTGCCACTGTCAGCATTTCAAACGCAAAACAGTATGATCATAAGCCGAAGCTGGTCTGGGTTTACTGGGGCGAAAGTGACGCTTTGGGTCGAGGTGTTAATTCGTGGAAATTGTTTCGAGCGGTGTGCGCGGACTGCCTCCCTCTTGTGTTGTGTATGAACGTTGATCCAATTGTTGACAGGTTAGCTTTGGGGATTCAATACGAGTCCGGAGCCGGGTTGTTTGCTGCAAACGATGCGGATAGGCTATGAATAATTGGGCCGAAGTAATTATGCTTTTGGGCATTGAATAATGAGGCATGGTTTTGATTGTTGTTTGACCTTTCGGTTCAATTTTCGCTTCCCATTTTATCGGGATCGAGAAGCGCTCATCCGGACTGGCAACAGGATATGTGGAAGGTGTTCGCTCCAGTGGTACCAATTAGCGAGATCCACTTATAATTACCGCAGACCCAAACAAGCGCTATCCGTTCCCTGAATAATATTCTAAAAAGCTGTGGCGTGGAACTCAATGTGGATGTGGATAGTGACATCTATTTTCATTTGATTTGTACCTCATATCTAGTTGTAGAATTATTCACAATGGGAAGGGGTGTTTGCCAGGGAGGTATTATGTGGTCATCGAGTGCGCTTCGCGATTACATTAACCCCAGCCAGCAATGGATCTGGGTGACGCCTCGAGCGCCATTAAATAGATTATCATCATTTGTGATGCCGGGATACAGCCAATCGGAAATGGGTCGATTTTAGAAACCAAGCGATGTTGATATTCTGATGTATTAGGGAAGCCATTATTTGTGATCCGATGTTGAGTTTCACAAATTTACACTCTAAATTAATAATTTTCACTAGTTCATGTTTCCATGGATTACATTAGATTAAATCCATTGTAACGCACATTTGCAGGTTTAATCCGAAGTAAAGCACGCATCGATTACGAGCAGGTCACCGCCATCAAGTTCAAGGTGACCGTCGTCGACACGGGCATCCCACAGCTGTCTTCCACCGCTGAAGTGACCGTTGACATTGTCAACGTGAACGACAACGACCCTGCGTTTGAGGATTCTGAGTACGAAATGACGATACTGGAGAATGCCCCCGTCGGAACGGTCGTCGGTTCGGTGAGCGCCCTGGATGCTGACGCGGGACTGTACGGCCAGATAACCTACTCCATTGTCGGTGATCACAGTGCCAGCTTCGCCATCGATCCGGACAGCGGTGTGATCACGGTGCGGAACAGTTCTGCCCTGGACCGGGAACAGGAGTCGGAGATTGGACTTACGGCGATTGCTGCCGATCGGGCCCCCGAAAGGACGCGTCGCTCGACCACTGCACCGGTCACCATCAAGGTGTTGGACGAGAACGATAACGAGCCGATTTTCTCGCAGAAAATTTATCACGCCACGGTAGCGGAAAACGCGGCACTCAATCCTCCGGCGGCAATTTTGCAGGTAATTTGATTTCGATCGCTTAGCCCTATATAAGTTCGATGTGTGTTTTTTCAATGGTTATCATTGGATGGGTATGCATATGTGTCGCTTCGCTGGGATTCTCTAATGCAAACAGCAATTTATAATGGAAAAACAACAAATGTCCACTTCCCGTGCCTATCTCCTCTCAACAGGTCAGTGCAGTCGACCCGGATGAGGGCGCGGCGGGCGATGTGAAATATAGCATCATTGGCAGCGATATTGAAAACACATTCCGACTGGATGCGAACTCTGGAATTCTATATCCGGGCGTTAGTCTGCTGGGATTGAACGGTGAGTGTGTTATTTCTTTCTTTGCATAGCTTTATTCACCATCAGTGCTTGGGAATATCTGTTTCGCATCAATCTTTTCAGCTAAATTTCCGACATTCGATCATTATACCATTGCATTCGGGAAACCGAAAATGAACCAACACCAAACCTCACAATCACAGCAAGTCACTCACAGTTGATTCATCCAGTTTCGTTCATTCTCTTTTTCATTCTGCTCTGCGTTCACGGAATGTGAGCGAAAGGAAATATCCCTAGTTATGTCATTCATTGATATTAATCTGAGACGAGACATGACAATAGGAAAATAATTGACAAAGATAAAAAAATATAGGAGGTTGTGTCCAAGACTCGACCGCATTGTTGACGTAGAACTACGCTGTAGTTTAATTCAAGTCGCTTGTATATAACTGCGAATATTATATTATAATGCTACAAAATTTTAGAAATAACCATTCTACCAGTTTGGTCGCCCTGAAATATTTTTTTTCTTGTAGAATCATTTGACGATTTTTGTTTGATGATCCATTCTTGCCCTCTAAGAACAAAACATGTTCGAGATAAGCGCAGTTTTCATCCTTAGTGGAGAAAGTTTTGCTATTGGCAAGTGAAACTAAATCACATACAAAATTCCAGAACGGCATTTACTTCCCTGGTGACTAAATAAACGAATCAAACTCTTGCTGTTAATCTCAACAACCTCGAAAAGAGTAGCACTGCTTCATTATGATCAAGATTAGCGCAAATGCAATTCTAGTTGGGGGGAGTTTTGCAACAGGCACACGAACCCAAATAAATTTCTAACTTATTATAACTTATTGAATAACTTGGTATTCCCAAATAATTTTTTGGTGCGCAACCTTAACACCTGCTTCACCATAGCGTCAGTTCAATGCATTGATACAATATCAAAGGCACCAACGAAGCCTTTATAATGAAGGAAAACAAACAATGTCAACTGCTTGGTAAAAGGCTGAATATTTGCCTCAGCAGAAATTCATTACTAATACTCCTTGTCGCAACGTTCGAATCGACATGGTCACCCGCAACAGGGTAATACGTTAAAACGTACGCACGTACACACACAAAAATATCCATATATCGATGGCTTGAAGCAATTCAATATACACACACTTATCTCCGTTCTGCGCTTTTCTCAACAGAAGCCCTTTTTGTTAATATTGTCGGTCTAGATCAGCCTAGCTGTTATCCTTTGCGGAGAGAGTTTTGCTACCGTCATGCGAAACCAAATCACAGGCAAAATTCCAGAAGATTATTTTCTTGATGAGCTGACGATAGCCTAGCTTGATGATTCCCCACATAATTGTGTAGCTCAGAACCTTAATGCAATGGAGTCAGTTTGATGCAATTATTGCAATGCGAGAGAAATCAGCGAGTCAGTATTTGGTCGCGTCCACAGCTCAATCTGAAAATAAGACACGTGAGACTTCGGTGGCTTTGGTGTCCTCACGAAGAATGAAAGTTTTCCTCAGCGAGATCCACTGTATTTCCCTTCGTTATTCTTCTTTTCCTTTGTTCACGGATACTTTAAGTCTTACGATTTCCCCTTCGTTGCTCGTCCTTAATTTGCTCGTTATTGACAGCTCTGTTCGGGAAAGCACACAAATGGACAGAACAGATGTATGGGAAAATGGAAACGCTTATAGTTTTCATGAATTTTAACCATTTATACACCATGGGATTGTAATGTGTAGCATATGAAACAAATCTTAGGGAATTTCCGATTCGTTTGGTATGTAAATCGCCAAAATCCGTTCGCGGCAAAAATAGTTATTAACGTTAACTTTATTTCATAAAAACGTGACCTGTTTTCTGATTTGGCACCCTTAATGAAAGACGTAGTTCTACGTCAATATACAAAAAAAGTAGGAGGGTCTGAGCTCAAGGGCACGGACGGAAGTTTGACGTAGGACTATGATCAGAACACTTGGTTATTTTAAAAGTAATTCTTTTCATTGTTCAGAAATTTGTTAGTTTAACTCTTTTGATACTCCAAATAGTAGCCCTGAAAAGGGCCGTTTATTGTGTGTACTCATAACCTTCAAACGGTTTGTAACGAACAAAGAAAGACTATAAGCTTATAAGTTCAACTGTCTAACTGAAAATGATTAATGAATATCAGTGGGACACATAACAGGGTGGAATGGTACATGAAGTATATGTGAATGGGTAAACAAAAAATTATACCGTCTATACCAGTTCTACTGCTCAATCTATCATAAAAGAAATTGAGTCATTGAGAATTATGAATATGAGTCATGAAGATTATTAATATTTAATTTCGTTTCATTTTTGTGATGCGATGTAATGCCGATCTAAATAAGTCCTCACATTATAATCGCTGCCATCCTCCTAACTATTGAACGATCACTGTATGGGTGACATTTTTCTCGTTGCTTTGATGAAATCTTGCATGAAATTTGAATGATGCATAAAATCTTGCATCTGATTACTTTAACATCCTGATGATTTGTTAGATAGAACGAGTTATTGCAATTTTGTGTTACATACAACACTAATGGAAACGAAGTTGGAAGAGAGAATGCATGATACATGATTTACCATCGCATCCGTTCGCAAAACATACCTCTTTTATTTGTCAAATTGCTTACTTGTTTTATTATTTTCACTATTGATGTCTCAGGCGAAAAAAAATCTGGATAAAATTGCCGTCTAATGGTATATATTTTAACATATATCCTAAGAACGATTCTGCGTAATATGCATTTCGTATATTCACTCAATAAACTAAGCATATTCACTTGATAAACCTTAAATTTTTCGTAGAGTGACCCCCCTCCCCCATATAGAAATCAAAGACGTAGTCCCACGTCAATAGGATTTCCAACATTTTCACAGCGTTGCCAAATATATTAAAACAACAGTTGCATTCACATTTCAATTTAGCGATAATTTTTATAATGGATTCTTTGTATATTTTCGTTTCTTTTACGTCCGGTGTTCATTTCTACCCTTCCTCTTTTCGGGATTCTTTTGCCATCTAGCATAGCATAATAGCAGCGACCTAGCAGAGAAGAGCATACAATTATTTTCCAACCGTAAAGCAGTTAGCGATAAAACTAGAATCAAATAACAAATAACAACCAAGGCAGCAGAAAAAGTATTTAAAATCATGTTGGAACCTGAATAAACCATACATACCTACAAAAAACCTGAATAAAGGCTATGTTATAATTTGGGAATGTATTTTTTATCAATATTTTAGTACTGTTAGTATATGAACTATATCAAAGTTAAATTATAAGCCCTTACTTCCGTATACTTACCACGATGAAAACGAAATGAAGTGTATCCGCGATGACAACGATACGGTGTCGATATCTGGATACGAAATAAGTTTTTAACAAGTCTTACTACTCGGCTCGAAGGCACTTTTAAATTACTAAAACCAGAATGTAAATTTTTACTTGGCGTTATTTATTTACTTGAAGCACGTCTTTCTTACCCTAACTTTACCTGTTTTCTATAAACTTTCCGATGTTCTCACTAAAACTTATCATTATAATATAAAATTATCTTCAGATACAATTTTTGTACGAGATTATTTTTCCAAATGAAGAGAGCAAAGTTTTCCAGTCACATTGAGCACGAATTCGATACGGAGAAGTTAATTTTCATTCATAATTTCTATTTGAAAAGTGTTCACCCATCATTTTCTCTAACTCGTAAAACGAAATTGAATGGCGTGTCGTTCATTTCGTTTTCATCGTGAAGTGTAAACGGTAAGGCCCGTAATCTATTGATAAATAAAATGAACTTTGAATTTAATTCATGTATTTCAACATATCATACTCCTACTATCAAATCTACGTTTTTGAGTTTTCTTTATCTCTTCGGGTTTAATTTTATTTGCATACCAAAATAACAGGAAAATACTTATTATTTAAAATATGTAATATCGCATTGGAAAATTAATACAAAAAAATGGTGAAGCTCAGAAAATACATGATACGAAGAACACATGTTTTTCATGGGAAAATAATCTGGCAACCTTCACATCTCGCTTCCCTGTTATCTAGCACTTGGTCGAAAAAAATGCAGAAAGAAGAGTAAGAAGCTAGTTGTCACGTCTTGTATTAGATATTAAGGTGAAGGTGGAAGCTAGCCATTGTAGTAGTATAGGTAAACCCACGTGTAAAAATGGGGTAATAGTGTTTGTGAGAGAAGAGCAAAGAACACGTAAATAGATCAATTCACTTATCAGACTGTGTGGCGCTTCATTGACACGAGTCTTTGAATACATTTGAAAAAAAAATAACAATTCAATACTAAAGTAAAATGTATGAACGGTATGTTCCGATGAACAATTGCAAATATAAATATATATAGAAGGTACATATGAAGTAATTGGGGCTCTTTTGGTATTAACAAGTTCTTCGGCATAGTAACTCGATGTTGATAATTCCTTAATATTTTCCTTCGTTGATCGTACTGTTTTCACATATTCAAGTTGGAGAGCCTTAACCCTTCTCTTCGTTGGCCGAGGCATTTTGATTGAATGTAATACTTTTCCGTTTACTGTTTTTGAAAGCATAGGCAGCCGTGGCAGTGTTCCGAGCTCTGCAATACAATTTTCTTACCCAATGTTAAAGTTGCTAAAACTTACATTATAGACTCATTAAACATAAAAATAATAATTGTATTGATATCAACACAATTTTATTCTATTGATTTTCATGACATGAAACGTTATGATTCAGGAATAACATTTTATTGAGTGGTTTCTATAGCTGTTTCGATGATGTTACAATGAATACAAACAAAACCATTGCCGATTATTGAAAAATGAAAACACAATTTTATTCTATTGATTTTCATGACATGAAACGTTATGACTCAGGAATAACATTTTATTGAGTGGTTTTTATAGCTGTTTCGATGATGTTACAATGAATACAAACAAAACCATTGCCGATTATTGAAAAATGAAAATTTAATTCTCAGAGCACTAGCTCTATTTTTCCGACGTTTTTTACTATACATTGCGACAGCAGATGAAAATTTAATATCTTGTGAGTAATCGATTATAGTTTGGTTGATATCACTTGATGGGAAGTGTCCGAAAACGATAATTTTCTTCACACTGTTTCGCAAAATTATTGATTTTCGGGCGAGGGGTGAGGGAGGGAGATGAAAGAAATGAGCGCCATTGTGGCAGCCATTTGTGGCTAACTTCCACCTTCACCTTAATATACCAGTTCATTCACTATCAGCATCGTTCTCGGACACTGACGAAACGGAGAGATTCGTTGAGGAAGATAACGAAGTACAGAATGGTCATGAGAGTGACAAGAAATTAAATTGTTCAATAGAGGCGAATGAACTGCGAAGTTTAAAGCCCTCTTAAAAACAAAGAAATTCAAAAAATTGTTCAAGCATGCAAGGTTTCCGTCTCAGATAAAGTGCTTTGTAATGTAAAAAAATACCGTCTTGACTGAAATTTCGAACATTTAATTTTGACTCAAATTCCGAACACACGAACATAAAATGGTGGTGTCCAAGACACGACCACAACGGGAATATTTCGACCTTCCTTTTGCAAATGGATCAAACTGTGGATATGAAAATGAACAGTCACAACATTCCTGACAATTCAATGGCAATGAATAAATGTGAATGAATTCTCATGGCTCCAATTTTAAGGAAAGCTCAGATCAAGGCGCCTAGAAGCATATCCTAAGTTGTCATTAAGTTTGTTAGGGGAGCGGTATATAAAAACAGTGCGGAAGAAAGCAGAAGGGGAATTATTTGCCTGTAGCGTGGAAGAGACAGACTTATCACGAGCGAGCTTCGACACTAGCGTATTGTGTAGACACAGTAGACTTCCAAGATGGCTGAAGAGTGATTTTAGCAAGTTGGCCCACCTTAGAATATACTTCTAGGCGCCTTGGCTCAGACAGCACAGAATGAATATGAATGGACAAAGTTGTAAATTTGTTTGCCGTCGAACGAATGACAGCAGCATCGACAAGCAAAATAAACGCGTTACAATGATAAAGATATATTTCCAATATTACTTAACAAGCTCAATATTTCCAAACCCTGTCCGCCATATCAAAGGTACCGTTTTGTCTCAAATTCCGAACACTTAAGCTTTGTTGGCCATCAAACAGTGTCTCATTACTTAAAATGGTACTGTTTCGCGAATTAATTTTATTTTTGGATACAATAGAGCCTTTTCCGTCACTGGACTACAATAAAATTGATTTGCAAATACATATTCGTTGTGAAAAACTAAAAGTATGCCCAATCAAATTTGTCTCAATTTACGAACACCATTTTTGTCACTGACTCAAATTCCGAACACCTTTGTCTCAAATTTCGAACACTATTACTAATACTGAATACTAATTTAACTGAAGATTTCTGTATAAAAGATCATTTGTTCATTCATTCATTGTAGATTCTTACCTTTTCTATCACTCAACACGAAAACAGGAAACAAAATAGTTAAAACAACTACAAAAACTGAAAAATTAACGATGCTTGTTTTTTTACGCAATTTGCTAGCGCGAATATTTTATCACTTGGTCTGACAATCCTTTTTTTTTGCAAATGCTTAGTATTATAAATAATAGGCTGTATCGATACCTGTAAATGATTTAAAAATGGAGCTTGTCCCCCAAAAAATGTCAGGGTTTTAATTATTCAATTATTTAGAACATTATAGTGCACTGCACAACGGTGCAGTGTCGACATCTTGTGTTGGCGGGAAGCAGAACTTCTCTATCAGATTAGCAGAATACGTTTCACTGTTATACATAAAATACATAATTTTTGTTGCAAAATGTTGCAATGGGGATAGAAACATTATTTAACTTACGGTGTTTCTGTTAAATATTTCACTGTGATCAAAATCCATAGACTCTAACTTCAAAGCTAGATTCCCTGTTCCCGGTATAATTGAGACCGGAAGCGTGTAGTAAACCGATTACCGAATACACTCGAACGCCGTTGTGAGTGTTTTGTAATCCCCGGATAAGGTCCAGGAATCACGCGCTTCATTCATCCTCTTTCTGAAAGTTGCCCCCCTTTGCAACCGCTACAAATCACTGTTTCACTAAGCTGTCTATTCTTGCCATTGCAGGTCAATATCGGATCGAAATTGAAGCACGTGACGGGCTCGGTTCGGGTCCGCACAGCGATAAAGCCACCATTATGATAGAGGTACAGAGCATCAATCAGCATCGGCCCGTTTTCGTCATGCCGGCGCTCTACAACGCAACGGTGGAAATTCCTGAGGTAACGTATGCCATATGCGTCGGAGCAGAACTAGTGTTTGTGCAGAAAATCGGGATGATCAAACTGATTTTAATTTATCAACAATTATGGTATGTCTGATTGTATGGAATTCAATTCGATCCTCCAGATCAATTCTACGCAGATGAGACTATATAGTCGAATCATAAGACCACAAAATCGCCTAACCCAAGGAATATACAGTCCCTCCGCAGTCAGGTCTCACTCAACGAAACATTTTGCTTGAAAATAAGTTATCATTCGATTACTACACCCAAACTAGCGTTGACTGAAAACATTTCATCTTTGGCAGAAATGATGCCATTTCGTGTGCTGGAGGGTCAAATGCGCAAATAATGAGCTGTTTTAAAAGCTGGAAAATAGTTTGTATGTATGCGAGCAGACATCTCTTTCTGTTTTCTTTTCTCTTTTCATTTGGGATTGCGCCAAAAAAAAGTCCATACAACGTCAATGGGGATCGAACCAAGGCTGGCTGGAATGCAAAGCTATTTCACACGACCACGCTATCCATGTAGCTGCCAGTGTTGCTATATAAAAGCGTGATATTACACCTCATCATAAAATGAAGTTGGAAAGTGTTTTCAAAGAGGATAAAGCAGAACATGAACGAGAATATATCTTTCTCTGCCTGGGCCGTGTATTTGGCAAACTATACGAAAAGCTTTCATATGCTTTCATTTAAATGTGTCTCCTGTTTCGCTCGCTCATATTGGCTCTAGCATATCTATTATACAAATGGTATAAGGTACACCGAGGCAAGTTGGAACGATTTTTTCAAAGTTCAACTCTTAAAAAATCACTAAATCACTAAATTGAAATCTGTTTGCAGCATATACAAGGTATAACAGATGACTTTCGATAAAAAATAGGGATTCACACTGGATGCTTCGAAAAATATAAGTTTTGAAAATGTTTAGTTTTCATATGCATTGTTTCCCGTTGTCTCGTAGAGCGGGGTAAGTTGAAACGCGGAACTATCATAAGTTTAATTCAGTGTCTTAGAATATCAACAAATATTCACGAGTAACGAACATGATTTTATTTCAATGTAAATGACTTTTTTTCAGTTTGAAAACACTTCCCTCATTATATTGATGACAATAACAAACGAGTTCATTTTGTTCATATCGCTGATGCATGAACAAATTTGCTATAATGAATGAATGCGGCATTGAGTGGGGTTCATAACTTCGCTGTTATTTATACTTCAAATATCAAAAGCAACAAATTGATATTCATCACATTCGAAATGATATTCGTTCTGGCAGTGAATTTTCCAAATACGGCATCCGGCGGCTGCAAAGCAGCACGGGCTCATAAAACATTTGGATAGAGACAAGCAAAAAACCACGTTCGATCCCTAAACGCTGTATTTATTGTATTGCAAGCAGCAATACAATAAAAGTTCTAACTGAATAAAAACCATCCGCACACAGCAGCCTCAGGTTAAAAGTAAACAACAGCTGATATTCATTTAGCTAAAATGAGATTCAATTCTGACGTCTCGAATTATGAATATGAAAATGACACTGGGTGAAAAAATAACCTTCAAAACATATTGAAGAACAAAAGTTCATGTGCTCATATTCACTGGTTGTCTGGATCTGTCATTTTGATTTTCGTTTGTAGTATATAGGTTTTCGATGCAACCTAGCCCGAAAATCTATGCATTTGAGCTTAGCGATGACGATTTTTTTCAACACTGGTTTAATTTGCGGTTTTGCTTCTCGAACTATCTACAACTGATTTATGACACACTGAATTGAAAGAATTACATATAAAAAATTACATATAAATAAATATTTGGAAAAAAAAGGTTTTGATACACGTGAGATGTGGGGGAGTAGTCTAATACACACAAAATGGACATA
The DNA here is from genome assembly GCF_029784135.1 of Toxorhynchites rutilus septentrionalis. Classification (NCBI taxonomy): domain Eukaryota; kingdom Metazoa; phylum Arthropoda; class Insecta; order Diptera; family Culicidae; genus Toxorhynchites; species Toxorhynchites rutilus. Next base: position 53,855,522 of record NC_073744.1, read on the forward strand.
ACATACTAGGAGTAAATATACGAAACAATATCATCAAGAATACTATTTGAGACGGTCATGGCAGAGTAGAGCCACTCGAAACGGCCACTATTGAGGTTTATGGGATCATTCAAATATTCAAATATTACGCAACGCACTCAAAAAGAGAGGAGGGGATGGCTTGTCGAAACTTGTTTAGGAATAAATCCAACTAAATCTAAAAAATTTTATGCAAATGACCATTTGTTTCATTTTGTGTAGGGAAGAGGGAGTCTAAAATAGTAAAAAATTGCGTTACGTAATATTTGAACGACCCCCAGTTGCAAAACCAACAAATTTTACTTGTATTATATCTGTGCATACATAAATTATGTAGAACATACTGAGGAACGAAATATAAATGATTCATATCTTCTAAATTTACTATCATTCATTCATACAGCAATCATCGACAAATAACGTCCGGCATCGGCAGTAATGTTTTAAAAATAATCGATTTTCACTGGTTTCAACTTACCCCAGGGTTGGAAAAAACATGGGGTGAGTTTAAATACTCAGAGCTATACGGAAAAAGATTTTTCAGTTTGGTTTTTAAAACCACTACACTTGACGATCCCTATTTGATTACCTGATGTGCGATTCTGGCGGTATTTTTGAAAAAAGTCAGTGTTTTTGGACCGATCCAGTCAGCGCACAAAAATGTTTGTTTTGATTTCATGGATCAAGTAAGAGTAAAGAAAGGCGCGGATTGCGTGATTGCATTCCAATATTTTGGTAATGGCTGTCATAAGGTGGGTTGAAAGATAATGTTTACTTTGTATATTTTTATCGCGTCAATCCATCATTCCTAGTGAAAGTTATGATTTCCGTTTTAACTAACCCCGAATTAAAACTTGCCCCGGTGTACCTTAGAACATTTTCTGTTATTTTTCAGCTCATTTAATGTAATAAATCGGGATGCCATAACATGTGCTAAAAATTAACTTTGGATGTAGTGGGCTCTTTTCAAAATTGGTTATACATACTCATGCACAAACCTATTTTATATTATTCGAATTTAATATTTCTTTTTCATCATGGTATGCATCTATCCATGAAAAATATTGAAATTTGCAAACAACCACGTGATGGCGACGATTGTTGGTGATTTTGATACATATTATGAGTCACACAGAGATGATGTGGCCAAATCGCCTGTCTGATTTTATTCTCGCCATCATTGTAATGGGACACAGTGGTAAATTATATTAGATTCTCTTGATCAGAGGTGCCAGGTTTGAAGACATGTCTTTATTTTGAGGATTTTTGACTGACTGTGAAGACATTCGATTTTGAGAAGGTATTTTGAAGACATTAAGAAGTATGTGAAGTAGGATTGGGGGAGTTTGGATCGATATTTAGAAGATCGATCATTTCCTCTCCGATTTCAAACTTTTTGGATCGATTCTTTGAACTTCGAAAAATCGCGAAATCGATCTTTTCTTTTCGATCTTTCCGATTTTTTTGATCGTAGGAAAAAAAATCAGGGATCATTGATTTTCATCTCACCAAAAACCACCTGTCAATTTTCATAAACATTGAATCCCTTTCAAGGTTTTCAAATTAGCGGTCGTAGATTTAGAAGCAACAGTTTTGTAAGTTTGGTCATTACAAAACAAGTGGTCACAAGTTATATTCACACTGAATGGTGACAATCAATTCATTTAATTATATGGTTCCATAGCGGTACAAGATGAAAGCCCTGGAAAAAACAATTTATCTGGGCTTTCAAGTTTTCTTTGCGACCTTCATGCTGATAATCAAAATAAAATGCCTTCAATGTTTGAACAGAAATGTAAAATGTTTGTTCCATGCTTAAACAAAGGACAACATTTATAGAATATGTTATGTGAATTAGAAAATAAGAATATGTAAATAAATTGGGAAAAGGCATTCGATTTTTCAAAGATCGATTCTATCAGTGAATCGATCCCTACGTCGTTTGGAAAATCGATCCATCTAGATCGATCTTTTTCTAAAGATCGCCTAAACCCAATATAATAGTGTATGTGGATGTTTGGGAAACATTTTTTCTAGAAAATTTCTGCTATTAACCGAAAATATCGCCATAAGAAGTTAAGCTTTTGTATCGTTCTCGTTCTCGTTATATTCATCCGTTTCGACTAGCGCAATCTGCTTTCCACATGTGTTCAGTTCAGCATTCAATTCAACTATCGGATTTTGAATACAACGACCATTCATTAAATTTTTTTGGCGAAATAGTTGTTTCGTACCGTTCGCTAACGGTTTGCCCATCTTTACCGTGGAGGCTAATGGTCGAATTGTATAGAAAAATGTAAATAAACAAGCGAGTAAAATCTAAAAAACATACCTGCTTTTTTCGTTAAATTGGTCACTTGTTTTACTATCTTCACTGTTGGCGTTTAAGGGGGGAGCCGGTCTGGAAAATCGAAAAAAAAGAATTTTTGTTTTTTGCATTTTTGGGAAGCTTATGCCCTCAGAAAAAGGCCCTAAAAGGATTTTCCAATATCTGATTTTGTTAGAAAGTTACAGTCAAAAGCATGACCTCAAGGGATATAGTATTGCTGTACGAATTTTCAAACGCGTTTTTCTCGAAACCATGTTTTTTCCACTGGTGGTATCGATATTTCAGGATCTAATCGACCGATTTGGCTGAAATTCTATAGCAGCATGTAAAAATAAATTATCTAAAGCGTTATATAGTCGTTTTTCGATATCTCATTTTTTGGATTTTTTTAAAATCTGTATTTAGAGATTTTTCATGAAAAATATCTCATTTTTAACAAAAATGGCCGCCGCTTTGACAATTTTTCGAAATTTCAAAAGCCCGTATGTAACGCTTTAGATATTGTTCTAAACTTTCAAAATATCCATTGGAATTCGTTGCTTCATAACCGATACCACCAGCAAGGTACCGATTTTCAGACAGCATCTACGGATCCAGCTGTCAACAGCGTCATAATAATTATTCGTGCACTCAATAAATGGAAAATACATACAAATGAAACACAAATTTTTACATTACTCGAGAATTAATCAGGCAGATGAAACGAAATTAGGCATATGGAGGTTTAAGAGTGCAGTAAATGATTCTACGTTGGTTAGACACTCCTGATAATGATAATGATTTTATAGTATGGATGAAGTTTTGGCTGTTATGCAAGGAGCCAAGACAAGATTGCCACATTTCATCTTCTTCTTCTTCTTCAATGGCACTAACGTTCCTAGAGGAACTTCGCCGTCTCAACGTAGTATTACTTGCGTCATTTTTATTAGTACTTAGTTGAGATTTCTATGCCAAATGACACGCCTTGCAATGCATTCTGAGTGGCAAGCTCTAGAATACGCGTGATCACAGTGCAAGTCGGAGGAAATTTCTTTGACGAAAAATTCCCCCGACCAGAACGGGAATCGAACCCGAACACCCGGCATGTTAGTTATGACGCTAACCACTCGGCCACGGGAGCACAATTCCACACACTTTCGTTCGTTTCATTTCATTCATTTTATTTTATCGATCACATTCGATTAATTTTAAAGATAGTCAATACATTAAAACACACTCACGATACATTCGTTATTTTTTATTTAACTACCAACATATTCACTAGAAATAATTGATATGGCAGGACAACGTTTGCCGGGTCAGCTAGTAACTCATAACTTTCGAACTACTCAACCGATTCCGACGATCGATATATCAAATCAAAGACAATTGACTGGTCTTCTTTGGAAAAATACTTGCAGAAAATTCGAATTTTGTTTTCGTTATTATCGACTGTATTTGTTTTTTTTTATAATTTTCATGATCTCGGGGCCAAGGTCGCTACATTATTTTTATATTTTTTCTTGAAAACTGAGGATTTTTTACATAACATATCTGGAAATAAGAAAGATGTTTTTTCGCTTTTGAGTTATATTTTTTCAAAGTAGTCCTGTTTTCAGTCTTCGTTCAATATTTCTATGCGATTAGACAAGACCTATGTAACTCGAATCCGGTTTTTTTTTGCGAATCTGATATTTTTTCAAGAACGAATATCTAAAAACATCTAACTGGATTTTGGATAAAAAAAAACGTATGGATCGGCTCAGTAGTTCAAAAGTAATAAAATTTTGATTAAAGTCATTTTAGGAAAATGGGTAAAAATAATTTTTCGAACCAACTTTAAAAAATCATAACTCAAAAAGGAAAAAATGCCTCCCTGATTTCGAGATATATTATGTAAAAAATCCTCAGCTTTCAAGATAACATATAAAAAATTATAGCGCCCTTGGTCCCGAGACCATGAAAACTTTAAAAAACAAATACAATCAATAACAACGAAAATAAAACTCAAAATTTCTGCAATTGTAGTATTTTTGACGTAGGACTACGTCTAACCGGAAGATATAGGGGGTGAAATGGAAATCTAGGCACTGAACAAGTAGGAAAAAATGCAAGATTTGGAACGCTTATAACTCGAGCATTTCTCAATAGATCGCAAAGGTTTTTGCATCAATTGATAGGAAATATATCTACGCATCTATCATAACGAATAACATATCATTTTTCTTGAGATAAATAATTGAATAATTGTGAAATATCAAGCATTGTCCAAATGCACTATGTGCCCATTTTTGATTGGTCCATTTTGTGCTCCTCAAATCATACCGACCAAAACGGGCAACCAGAGCAGCAGCGAAATAGAATGAAGCACGATTGGAAAGGAAAAAGAAGAAAATGAACGAAACATTGGTCGCAGTCTCACACATGCGTAATTCTCGAGCCAGCCAGTCAGCTTAAAAATCCCCGCTCCGCTGCCGTAACGATCATTCTCATTCAAACCGTACACCACATCGGTTCGCATCACAACACATCAACAAACCAACCCAAGCAGCCATGTCTGGACATGGCAAAGGAGGAAAATTGAAGGAAAAGGCAAAACCCGCTCGAACCGTGTCGGTCTGGAGTTCCCCGCAAGGGTAGCTAGGCCGAGCGCGTTAGTACCAGTGCACCAGTCCACCTAGCCGGCGTTATATAGTTTCGGCCGCCGAAGTGATCGAGTTGGCTGGTAAAGCTGCTCGCGACGATAAGAAAACCCTCATTCAGAACAGAACACATCAAGACAACAACAGGCAGTTGCAGCGAGTGGCGAGTGGCAAACGTAATCGCAAAACGGCAGCAGGTAGCAGAAGAAAAAAGTTTGTTCTTTATACAAACTGCTTTGGTGGCAAATCCAGAACAAGGCGGCATCGAGGGCGTTCGAAATGGTTTTTTTCAAAACCACGAGTACTAAGTTTTCTAAATTGGAACCATTCCATAAAACACGGCGCTTATCAGGGCCATTAAACCTTTCAAAAAAGAGTTTACGAAATACAGTTCAATGCTTTCTAAAATAATATCCAAAATAATAATAAAACACAAATTGATTTTTTCATAATTTGTTTGCCAGGATATGATGAGTATGTGAATTTGGCAGTTGTTCTGAGCTTATTGATTAAATTTTTTATTTTTTTTATTTTTCTATTAAATTTATCACCAATTCTTAAATTGCTTCTAGATTGAAAGTACAGTAATTTACACTTATCTCGACATTTAGTTAATTGGACGGACTTGTAATGCGACATATTTAGTTGGACATTTTTGTAAACATTGAGTTCGGGGTCCAAATTATGACCCCACATTGAAAGTCGACACTGTACCACTGTCATCGCAAATGTTCAATTACAGGTTAAAATTACCTCCAATCCGACACTGAGTGGTGGTAATGCGACGTGCCATTGAATGTAATTTACTGTACAACATGTCACAAGCTGGATGGGAAGAAATTTCCCAACTATGAAATCTGTGGCGAGTGGCAAACGCAATCGCTAAACAGAAAGGTTTAGTCGAACAAGATGGGGATATCGAGTGATAACAGAACAATAAACTCTTTAGATTGAAGATAATTTTGTGATCCTGAAAAGGACCCTTTTGAAGTTCATTCG